>NC_056735.1:1148127341-1148397341 GCF_019279795.1 Protopterus annectens
TATATATATATATATATATATATATATATATATATACACACACATACCACAATGATACATAAGATGTTAAACTGAAATGTCACAATCATCTGTATTTATTCCACCCATATAACTCATGACTCTGAAGGTGTACATAAAACATGCACAGTTCCTCATGCATATGCTAAGTGTATACAACTAAGTTGCAAAAAGTAGAAAAGAACTGCAGAAAGAAACAAGCAGGAACTAGAAAGTTTGCATACTAATTTTGTGAATCTTATTGAGATGACGGGAAAAGATTTCAGTGGCCTATTTTGCTTTTCTTGAGATTACAGAAACATTTTGCAAGTGAACCAACATGTTCTTTTGTTGTATATTTCAATACTTGGGCATCCAGTTTATGTTGCAGTTCTACAGTTGTCTTTAATCTTGAAAACAAAGGTATTTATTTAAGTATAACACTAATGATAGGCTTTGTAAAAGCAAGGGGGTGCTTTGACTGCCCTCTTCTATCAGCTGATCACACCTGTGTACCATCCATCAAGAAGCTTTCACATTTTGCTGGTGGATAATGACATTCAGCTGCAGGGTCTACTCTCTTGCTTTGCCTCAGAGTAACAGTTACTGACCTCTTTATTCCCTGCTCACAGGCATCAACTGCTTACTTGGGCACAAGGGGCTGTCAGAAAAGTTAGGATCCTACTAACTGCAAACCTTGGAGAAAATACTAGGTTTGCAGTCAGCAGACATGTGAGGCAGTTATTAGAAGTCACATTACCAACATTAATTAAAAAAGCTCCAGTTCTAACTCAGTGTTCGACATAAATAAGAGTTTTGATACACTTTATTCTGCAAATACATAGGTTGAAAAATTAATAAAAAGGAAAACATATGTAAACGGGTTGCTTGTCAGCACCTTTTGAAAAAAAAAAAAAAAAAAATATATATATATATATATATATATATATATATATATATATATATATATATATATTTATATTGGCATGTTGCATGGACCCAGACCTACTTTTGTAAGCCTTGTCCCTTTATCACTATTAATCCTAAAAGCTGTGTAGCAAACTAGTTATGACACGTTCTGATTCCCAGCTATAAGCATATGTGCTTTGAATGCCTGCAAACAATTCTAATGACATCATTAATATTTCTACAAGCTTGATGGTAGTTGTCTTTAGTAACAACTTTTGGTGACGGACCCTGATATGAATCCTTCCATCAATACCAGTGAATGACTCCTTTAAGAAGATTCACATTCTCTGAATGATATTTGATAAAACAGACTAGTTGCAACTCATATGGTGATGCAATATTTTAAAATGTTGGCAGAATCCAGAATAAGCCTATGGATATCAGAACTGCTATGTATGTGCCAGAAATCAAAATGAAATGCCAAATATTCTTTTTTTTTTCAATAAACATCTTTAATAAATTATTACATATAACATAGGCAATCTTACATTTATATAAATGAAAAATAAACAACATTGACACCACTTTAGTTGCAAGCATTATACATCACCGACACCACTGAAACAACTGTAAGTGAAATGTTCTTTATTTCTGAGAAAAAATGCACTTACAGAAGTGTATATACCTGAATCATTTCTACCTGGCTTGCATTCAGTTTATATAGACCACTGATTTTACAATTCTTGATTTTCATGCTGTTTGAAGTATAATATAATAACTATACTTCTACCTTCCACTGTAATTTTGCAAAGCCTAAAACTTGTATTCCCAGCTCTCCACTGAAAATAAATCTAAACTGGTTGGACATCCCAGTCACAAACATTCCTATATACACATATATAAATGTAAAAGTAATTAACCACCTACACCGGATTAGGAGTATATAATTTTTAGCTCATAAAATATTTGAGTAGTGGGGATTACCTGAATCATTGTGATAAAAGAAAGTACAGTTGTGTACACTTACCATAAATGTAGATATTCAAGTGTATTCACTGTTGCAGTCATTAAATTTTGGTAGTCTGCTGGCAGGCTGCCCTCAGTCGGCCTGAATAACAAAGTCTTGGGTCCTGCGTCAGTTGCTGTCTCGTCTTCCATGACATCAGGTCATCAGGGATATAAAACATGCAGCCGACACCATTTTAATCAGTTTTACTTGCTCCAGGTGTCAGGTGCCCCCCAAATGGGGAGCAAAAATTACATATATATATATATATATATATATATATATATATATATATATATATATATATATTATATACATGTAGTTTAGAACACAAATATTTTTTTACCTCCACCTAAAAGCAAATACACCAAAAAGGCTTTTGAGCATAGTGAAGAAAAGAAGAGGTATAATAAGAGGGGAAAAAGGGGGGCTGGCGGGTGAGTAACCGGACTGCAACAGTGAATACACTCCAACATCTACATTTATGGTAAGTGCACACAACTGTACTATATTCTTCATGTTTCACTGTTGCAGTCATTACATTTGGGTAGAATCCCAAAGCTATGGATGGGAGGATGGAATTATACAGCATTAGGAGCAGCTATAAGGCCCTGCAAGACAGCAGTGACAAACCCTGCCCTGGATTTAGAAAAGAGAAGTAAATGGTAATGTTTGGTGAACGTATGGACTGTGCTCCAAGTAGCAGCTTCTAGTATATCTCTGGTAGGAACTCCTCTGAGAAAAGCTGCAGAAGTAGATGCAGCCCTGGTGGAATGGGATCTGATCCCCTTGGGGACAGGTTTACCATGGTGCGTGTAGCAGAAACAAATGCAATGGCTTATCCATTTTGAAATAGTCTGCTTTGAAATAGCCTTCCCCTCTGCACCTGCAGCAAATGCCTCCAGTAGTTGCTCAGACTTTCTTAGAGATTTCGTCCTGTTTAACTAGAATCTTAGTTGTCTGTGTACATCCAATGAATGCAGAATCCGCTCCCCCTTGTTCTGCGGATTTGGGAAAAATGTTGGCAGATGAATGGTCTGGTTAAGAGCCACACTGGATACCACCTTAGGCATAAAAGATGGATTGGTCCTGAGAGCCACACTGTCCGGATAAAAGATAATGAAAGGCTCCACTGCCATGAGAGCCTGTAGTTCTGAAATCCTTCTTGCTGAAGTAACTGCTAAAAGAAAGGCTGTCTTCCAGGAAAGAAATTTTATGTCTGCAGTAGCAGCTGGTTCAAAAGGAGGAAGGGTGAGTTTTTCCAACATAAAGTTGAGGATCCATGAAGGAGTAGGTGCTCTCCTGGGAGGTCTCAAATTTTTGGCCTCTCTGAGATATTGCTTTAGCAGGGGATGAGAAAAGAGAGGAGGCTCTGTGTTGAATTGAGCAGAGATGGCAGAGGCATGGATTTTTATAGATGAAAAAGATAGGCCCTTGTGAAGCATCTCAGTTAAATATTGAAGAATCAGAGGAATATTGGGCATTGCTGTATTTATTCCTTGTGCTTGGTTCCAGGCACAGAATCTTTTCCATTTATCAGCATAAGATTTTCTAGTGCTAGGTCTTCTAGTCTCCAAAATGGCATCCATCACAGGTTTACTGAGAGATGTGAGTGGTGAAATTAGATGATTAGCCAAGCTGCAAGACTCAGGGTTTAGAACTGAGTGTGCAGAATTTGATAGTTCTGCTGAGACAATAGGTGAGGTGTCTGAGACAGGTACCATGGAGGAAGGTGTGACATATTCCTTAGAAGCGGGTACTTTCTAAAATCTTGACTCTCCCAATGAAAATGTTCCCTTAAGGTATGCAAAGTTTCTCCAAAAGAAAAATCCTCAGGAGGAGAAGCAGAAGGGATGGATTCTTCATGTGATCCCATCTCTGTTTAACATGCTGAAAGGTAGTTCTGTTATTTACAAACGGATACACATCAGGAAAATGGAGAAACTCCTCTAAAATCCTCTATCTATTAGAATAAATTATTTACTTTTGGGGCAATATATTGTGGTGAGGGATTTTTTGTGATCAATTATTAATTGTGTTGTGTTACATAAGTGAACGGTTGATTATAATGCATGTGAGGTGTAAAACACCACAGCTCTTCTAAGGACTGTAGAATGGCTTTAACATCTGGGGCAAACTTTTAAAATGTACTAACTTTTGCTCCTGTTGATTGTGAATAAAGATCACTTTATGAAGAAAATTTAGACAGGGCAATGATCGTGACAAATTGTGTGTGACTGAGATGGAAAAAAATCACATATCAAACACATCTCCCGAGTAACTATAAAAATCTCATAAAACTGCTACCAGGGCTTGCAGACTGAGATTTAGCTCGTAGGATGTTTTAGAGCTGTGTTAGAAAAGAAAAGATTTCATCTTGAGAATGTTTGATGCAAAACTTCACATATATCTTGACACTATGTGAAATACAGATATTTCAAATTAAATTTCTGGAATGGCATCTAAAATATGAATCGCATGCGTTGTGTTTCAAAGTTACGTCTACTGCCAGTTAAAGGCAAAGTACTGCATTTCAGCCTAAGTGCATTTCTGTTACCTCAGACTACACGATTTTTATAATGTGTATCATACTGCCACTGAATGCTCTATTTGCATGAAAGTTGCAGCAAACTTCTCTTAGGGTATCCCTGCACTTCCATTTGGGCTGTACCTGTAATTTAACCTGCAGGCATTGCTGTGTGCCAGCCCTGATGCAGCCTGCCAAGTGTATTTCTTATATGCCCTGTAACTATCTGATGTTCTTCCACACTACAGAAGAACAGCACCACTAAATGTGGTAGCTGGAACTAAACTGTAGAAATGCAGTGGCCCACTCTTCTTAACATCAAGACACTGGCAACATTTAACTTTTTTGGAGAAAACACCAAAACTTGTTATCGAAGGCAACTGCCATCAAGCTTGCAAAAATATTAGTGATGAGATTAGAATGGTTTGCAGACATTCAAAGCACATATTCTTATAGATGGCAGGCAGAACATGTCATGACTAATTGACTACATAGCTTTTAGGATTAATAGTAATAAAGGGACAAGGCTTACAAAAGTAGATCTGGGACCATGCAATGTGCCAATCATCTTTTTTTTTTTTTTTTTTTTTTTTTTTTTTGCAAAGCTGCTGACAATCCTGCATTACTGAATTCCTCTTAGTGGAGGCTCTGGGGGGATGCTACTGTACCTATGCAGCTGAAGAGCACTTTCTTCAGAAGGGAAACATTTCACAGATTTCATTATATTATACACTACAAATGAGGTGGTCAGAAATCTCCTGAAACAGAAGATCAATGACTGCAAACCATATGAAATACAAATGTTAATTCTAGATAAAGAAACTCTTTAAGTTTAAACAGCACCTGCATACTGTGGGAGGCCTGTTATAATGGTTAAAGTGTTTACCTTACAGATGCAATGTGCAGGGTTTGATTCTCACCTATGTGAACAATTGGCTGTGTTTAAAATGGCTCACAAGGGCACCTAAACTAGGACTTATGAACCACCATCTTCTGCCTTTTGTAACATATATTTCCCAGTGACATGAACAGGACTATACAGTTCCTAAAACAGTAAATCACATTGCTGCAAAATGTGGGAATTTGTAGCATTCTACAGGAGTTTCACATCCTTCTTAGATGTAATGACAACTTTAGGATATCTACAGGAGTTTCACATTCTTCTTAGATGTAATGACAACCTTAGGATATCTACAGCAGTTTCACATCCTCCTTAGATGTAATGACAACCTTAGGATATCTACAGGAGTTTCACATTCTTCTTAGATGTAATGACAACCTTAGGATATCTACAGCAGTTTCACATCCTTCTTGGATGTAATGACAACCTTAGGATATCTACGGCAGTTTCACATCCTTCTTAGATGTAATGACAACCTTAGGATATCTACAGTAGTTTTACATCCTTTTATATGTAATAAAAACCTTAGGATACCTAAAAGAGTTTCACCACCTTCTTAGATGTAATGACAACCTTAAGAAATCTACAGGAGTTTCAAATCCTTTTTAGACGTAATAACAATCTTAGGATATCCACAGGAGTTTCACATCCTTCTTAGATGTAATGACAACCGTAGGATGTTTACAATAGTTTCGAATCCTTCTTAGATGTAATGACAACCTTAGGATATCTACAGAAGTTTCACATCCTTCTTAGATGTAATGACAACTGTAGGATACATACAGCAGTTTCACATCATTCTTGGATGTAATGACAACCGTAGGATTTCTACAGCAGTTTCACATCCTTCTTAGATGTAATGACAACCTTAGGATATCTACAGCAGTTTCACATCCTTCTTAGATGTAATGACAACTTTTGGATATCAACAGGAGTTTCACATCCTTCTTAGATGTAATGACAACCTTAGGATATCTACAGCAGTTTCACATTCTTCTTAGATGTAATGACAACCTTAGGATATCTACAGCAGTTTCACATCCTTCATAGATGTAATGACAACCTTAGCATATCTACACCAGTTTCACATCCTTCTTAGATGTAATGACAACCTTAGCATATCTACAGGAGTTTCACATCCTTCTTAGATGTAATGACAACCTTAGGATATCTACTACAGTTTCTTATCCTTCTTAGATGTAATGACAATCTTAGAATATCTACAGGAGTTTCACATCCTTCTTAGATGTAATGACAACCTTAGGATATCTACAGGAGTTTCACATCCTTCTTAGATGTAATGACAAGCTTACAATATCTACAGGAGTTTCACAACCTTCTTAGATATAATGACAAGCTTACGATATCTACAGGAGTTTCACAACCTTCTTAGATATAATAACAACCTTAAGATATCTACAGGAGTTTCACATCCTTCTTAGATGTAATGACAACCTTAGGATATCAACAGGAGTTTCACATCCTTATTAGATGTAATGACAACCTTAGGATATCTACAGGAGTTTCACATCATTCTTAGATGTAATGACAACCTTAGGATATCTACAGGAGTTTCACATTCTTCTTATATGTAATGACAACCTTAGGATATCTACATCAGTTTCACATCCTTCTTAGATGTAATGACAACTTTTGGATATCAACAGGAGTTTCACATCCTTCTTAGATGTAATGACAACCTTAGGATATCTACAGGAGTTTCACATCCTTCTTAGATGTAATGACAACCTTAGGATATCTACAGGAGTTTCACATTCTTCTTATATGTAATGACAACCTTAGGATATCTACATCAGTTTAACATCCTTCTTAGATGTAATGACAACTTTTGGATATCAACAGGAGTTTCACATCCTTCTTAGATGTAATGACAACCTTAGGATATCAACAGGAGTTTCACATCCTTCTTAGATGTAATGACAATCTTAGGATATCTACAGGAGTTTCACATTTTTCTTAGATGTAATGACAACCTTAGGATATCTACAGCAGTTTCACATCCTTCATAGATGTAATGACAACCTTAGCATATCTACACCAGTTTCACATCCTTCTTAGATGTAAAGACAACCTTAGCATATCTACAGGAGTTTCACATCCTTCTTAGATGTAATGACAACCTTAGGATATCTACTAGAGTTTCTTATCCTTCTTAGATGTAATGACAATCTTAGAATATCTACAGGAGTTTCACATCCTTCTTAGATGTAATAACAACCTTAGGATATCTACAGGAGTTTCACATCCTTCTTAGATGTAATGACAAGCTTACAATATCTACAGGAGTTTCACAACCTTCTTAGATATAATGACAAGCTTACGATATCTACAGGAGTTTCACAACCTTCTTAGATATAATGACAATCTTAAGATATCTACAGGAGTTTCACATCCTTCTTAGATGTAATGACAACCTTAGGATATCAACAGGAGTTTCACATCCTTATTAGATGTAATGACAACCTTAGGATATCTACAGGAGTTTCACATCATTCTTAGATGTAATGACAACCTTAGGATATCTACAGGAGTTTCACATTCTTCTTATATGTAATGACAACCTTAGGATATCTACATCAGTTTCACATCCTTCTTTGATGTAATGACAACTTTTGGATATCAACAGGAGTTTCACATCCTTCTTAGATGTAATGACAACCTTAGGATATCTACAGGAGTTTCACATCCTTCTTAGATGTAATGACAACCTTAGGATATATACAGGAGTTTCTTATCCTTCTTAGATGTAATGGCAATCTTAGGATATCTACAGGAGTTTCACATCCTTCTTAGATATAATGACAACCTTAGGATATCTACAGGAGTTTCACATCCTTCTTAGATGTAATAACAATCTTAGGATATCCACAGGAGTTTCACATCCTTCTTAGATGTAATGACAACCATAGGATATTTACAGGAGTTTCAAATCCTTCTTAGATGTAATGACAACCTTAGGATATCTACAGAAGTTTCACATCCTTCTTAGATGTAATGACAACTGTAGGATACCTACAGCAGTTTCGCATCCTTCTTGGATGTAATGACAACCTTAGGATTTCTACAGCAGTTTCACATCCTTCTTAGATGTAATGACAACCTTAGGATATCTACAGCAGTTTCACATCCTTCTTAGATGTAATGACAACTTTTGGATATCAACAGGAGTTTCACATCCTTCTTAGATGTAATGACAACCTTAGGATATCTACAGGAGTTTCACATTCTTCTTAGATGTAATGACAACCTTAGGACATCTACAGCAGTTTCACATCCTTCATAGATGTAATGACAACCTTAGCATATCTACACCAGTTTCACATCCCTCTTAGATGTAATGACAACCTTAGCATATCTACAGGAGTTTCACATCCTTCTTAGATGTAATGACAACCTTAGGATATCTACTACAGTTTCTTATCCTTCTTAGATGTAATGACAATCTTAGAATATCTACAGGAGTTTCACATCCTTCTTGGATGTAATGACAACCTTAGGATATCTACAGGAGTTTCATATCCTTCTTAGATGTAATGACAAGCTTACGATATCTACAGGAGTTTCACAACCTTCTTAGATATAATGACAACCTTGAGATATCTACAGGAGTTTCACAGCCTTCTTAGATGTAATGACAACCTTAGGATATCAACAGGAGTTTCACATCCTTATTAGATGTAATGACAACCTTAGGATATCTACAGGAGTTTCACATCCTTCTTAGATGTAATGACAACCTTAGGATATCTACAGGAGTTTCACATTCTTCTTATATGTAATGACAACCTTAGGATATCTACGGGAGTTTCACTTCCTTTTTAGATGTAATGACAACCTTAGGATATCTACATCAGTTTCACATCCTTCTTAGATGTAATGACAACTTTTGGATATCAACAGGAGTTTCACATCCTTCTTAGATGTAATGACAACCTTAGGATATCTACAGGAGTTTCACATTCTTCTTAGATGTAATGACAACCTTAGGATATCTACACCAGTTTCACATCCTTCTTAGATGTAATGACAACCTTAGGATATATACAGGAGTTTCTTATCCTTCTTAGATGTAATGGCAATCTTAGGATATCTACAGGAGTTTCACATCCTTCTTAGATATAATGAAAACCTTAGGATATCTACAGGAGTTTCACATCCTTCTTAGATGTAATGACAACCTTAGGATATCTACAGGAGTTTCACATCCTTCTTAGATGTAATGACAAGCTTACAATATCTACAGGAGTTTCACAACCTTCTTAGATATAATGACAAGCTTACGATATCTACAGGAGTTTCACAACCTTCTTAGATATAATGACAACCTTAAGATATCTACAGGAGTTTCACATCCTTCTTAGATGTAATGACAACCTTAGGATATCAACAGGAGTTTCACATCCTTATTAGATGTAATGACAACCTTAGGATATCTACAGGAGTTTCACATCATTCTTAGATGTAATGACAATCTTAGGATATCCACAGGAGTTTCACATCCTTCTTAGATGTAATGACAACCGTAGGATATTTACAATAGTTTCGAATCCTTCTTAGATGTAATGACAACCTTAGGATATCTACAGAAGTTTCACATCCTTCTTAGATGTAATGACAACTGTAGGATACATACAGCAGTTTCACATCCTTCTTGGATGTAATGACAACCGTAGGATTTCTACAGCAGTTTCACATCCTTCTTAGATGTAATGACAACCTTAGGATATCTACAGCAGTTTCACATCCTTCTTAGATGTAATGACAACTTTTGGATATCAACAGGAGTTTCACATCCTTCTTAGATGTAATGACAACCTTAGGATATCTACAGGAGTTGCACATTCTTCTTAGATGTAATGACAACCTTAGGATATCTACAGCAGTTTCACATCCTTCATAGATGTAATGACAACCTTAGCATATCTACACCAGTTTCACATCCTTCTTAGATGTAATGACAACCTTAGCATATCTACAGGAGTTTCACATCCTTCTTAGATGTAATGACAACCTTAGGATATCTACTACAGTTTCTTATCCTTCTTAGATGTAATGACAATCTTAGAATATCTACAGGAGTTTCACATCCTTCTTAGATGTAATGACAACCTTAGGATATCTACAGGAGTTTCACATCCTTCTTAGATGTAATGACAAGCTTACAATATCTACAGGAGTTTCACAACCTTCTTAGATATAATGACAAGCTTACGATATCTACAGGAGTTTCACAACCTTCTTAGATATAATGACAACCTTAAGATATCTACAGGAGTTTCACATCCTTCTTAGATGTAATGACAACCTTAGGATATCAACAGGAGTTTCACATCCTTATTAGATGTAATGACAACCTTAGGATATCTACAGGAGTTTCACATCATTCTTAGATGTAATGACAACCTTAGGATATCTACAGGAGTTTCACATTCTTCTTATATGTAATGACAACCTTAGGATATCTACATCAGTTTCACATCCTTCTTAGATGTAATGACAACTTTTGGATATCAACAGGAGTTTCACATCCTTCTTAGATGTAATGACAACCTTAGGATATCTACAGGAGTTTCACATCCTTCTTAGATGTAATGACAACCTTAGGATATCTACAGGAGTTTCACATTCTTCTTATATGTAATGACAACCTTAGGATATCTACATCAGTTTAACATCCTTCTTAGATGTAATGACAACTTTTGGATATCAACAGGAGTTTCACATCCTTCTTAGATGTAATGACAACCTTAGGATATCAACAGGAGTTTCACATCCTTCTTAGATGTAATGACAATCTTAGGATATCTACAGGAGTTTCACATTTTTCTTAGATGTAATGACAACCTTAGGATATCTACAGCAGTTTCACATCCTTCATAGATGTAATGACAACCTTAGCATATCTACACCAGTTTCACATCCTTCTTAGATGTAAAGACAACCTTAGCATATCTACAGGAGTTTCACATCCTTCTTAGATGTAATGACAACCTTAGGATATCTACTACAGTTTCTTATCCTTCTTAGATGTAATGACAATCTTAGAATATCTACAGGAGTTTCACATCCTTCTTAGATGTAATAACAACCTTAGGATATCTACAGGAGTTTCACATCCTTCTTAGATGTAATGACAAGCTTACGATATCTACAGGAGTTTCACAACCTTCTTAGATATAATGACAAGCTTACGATATCTACAGGAGTTTCACAACCTTCTTAGATATAATGACAACCTTAAGATATCTACAGGAGTTTCACATCCTTCTTAGATGTAATGACAACCTTAGGATATCAACAGGAGTTTCACATCCTTATTAGATGTAATGACAACCTTAGGATATCTACAGGAGTTTCACATCATTCTTAGATGTAATGACAACCTTAGGATATCTACAGGAGTTTCACATTCTTCTTATATGTAATGACAACCTTAGGATATCTACATCAGTTTCACATCCTTCTTTGATGTAATGACAACTTTTGGATATCAACAGGAGTTTCACATCCTTCTTAGATGTAATGACAACCTTAGGATATCTACAGGAGTTTCACATCCTTCTTAGATGTAATGACAACCTTAGGATATATACAGGAGTTTCTTATCCTTCTTAGATGTAATGGCAATCTTAGGATATCTACAGGAGTTTCACATCCTTCTTAGATATAATGACAACCTTAGGATATCTACAGGAGTTTCACATCCTTCTTAGATGTAATAACAATCTTAGGATATCCACAGGAGTTTCACATCCTTCTTAGATGTAATGACAACCATAGGATATTTACAGGAGTTTCAAATCCTTCTTAGATGTAATGACAACCTTAGGATATCTACAGAAGTTTCACATCCTTCTTAGATGTAATGACAACTGTAGGATACCTACAGCAGTTTCGCATCCTTCTTGGATGTAATGACAACCTTAGGATTTCTACAGCAGTTTCACATCCTTCTTAGATGTAATGACAACCTTAGGATATCTACAGCAGTTTCACATCCTTCTTAGATGTAATGACAACTTTTGGATATCAACAGGAGTTTCACATCCTTCTTAGATGTTATGACAACCTTAGGATATCTACAGGAGTTTCACATTCTTCTTAGATGTAATGACAACCTTAGGACATCTACAGCAGTTTCACATCCTTCATAGATGTAATGACAACCTTAGCATATCTACACCAGTTTCACATCCCTCTTAGATGTAATGACAACCTTAGCATATCTACAGGAGTTTCACATCCTTCTTAGATGTAATGACAACCTTAGGATATCTACTACAGTTTCTTATCCTTCTTAGATGTAATGACAATCTTAGAATATCTACAGGAGTTTCACATCCTTCTTGGATGTAATGACAACCTTAGGATATCTACAGGAGTTTCACATCCTTCTTAGATGTAATGACAAGCTTACGATATCTACAGGAGTTTCACAACCTTCTTAGATATAATGACAACCTTGAGATATCTACAGGAGTTTCACAGCCTTCTTAGATGTAATGACAACCTTAGGATATCAACAGGAGTTTCACATCCTTATTAGATGTAATGACAACCTTAGGATATCTACAGGAGTTTCACATCCTTCTTAGATGTAATGACAACCTTAGGATATCTACAGGAGTTTCACATTCTTCTTATATGTAATGACAACCTTAGGATATCTACGGGAGTTTCACTTCCTTTTTAGATGTAATGACAACCTTAGGATATCTACATCAGTTTCACATCCTTCTTAGATGTAATGACAACTTTTGGATATCAACAGGAGTTTCACATCCTTCTTAGATGTAATGACAACCTTAGGATATCTACAGGAGTTTCACATTCTTCTTAGATGTAATGACAACCTTAGGATATCTACACCAGTTTCACATCCTTCTTAGATGTAATGACAACCTTAGGATATATACAGGAGTTTCTTATCCTTCTTAGATGTAATGGCAATCTTAGGATATCTACAGGAGTTTCACATCCTTCTTAGATATAATGAAAACCTTAGGATATCTACAGGAGTTTCACATCCTTCTTAGATGTAATGACAACCTTAGGATATCTACAGGAGTTTCACATCCTTCTTAGATGTAATGACAAGATTACAATATCTACAGGAGTTTTACAACCTTCTTAGATATAATGACAAGCTTACGATATCTACAGGAGTTTCACAACCTTCTTAGATATAATGACAACCTTAAGATATCTACAGGAGTTTCACATCCTTCTTAGATGTAATGACAACCTTAGGATATCAACAGGAGTTTCACATCCTTATTAGATGTAATGACAACCTTAGGATATCTACAGGAGTTTCACATCATTCTTAGATGTAATGACAACCTTAGGATATCTACAGGAGTTTCACATTCTTCTTATATGTAATGACAACCGTAGGATATCTACATCAGTTTCACATCCTTCTTAGATGTAATGACAACTTTTGGATATCAACAGGAGTTTCACATCCTTCTTAGATGTAATGACAACCTTAGGATATCTACAGGAGTTTCACATCCTTCTTAGATGTAATGACAACCTTAGGATATCTACAGGAGTTTCACATTCTTCTTATATGTAATGACAACCTTAGGATATCTACATCAGTTTCACATCCTTCTTAGATGTAATGACAACTTTTGGATATCAACAGGAGTTTCACATCCTTCTTAGATATAATGACAACCTTAGGATATCAACAGGAGGTTCACATCCTTCTTAGATGTAATGACAACCTTAGGATATCTACAGGAGTTTCACATTCTTCTTAGATGTAATGACAACCTTAGGATATCTACAGCAGTTTCACATCCTTCATAGATGTAATGACAACCTTAGCATATCTACACCAGTTTCACATCCTTCTTAGATGTAATGACAACCTTAGCATATCTACAGGAGTTTCACATCCTTCTTAGATGTAATGACAACCTTAGGATATCTACTACAGTTTCTTATCCTTCTTAGATGTAATGACAATCTTAGAATATCTACAGGAGTTTCACATCCTTCTTAGATGTAATGACAACCTTAGGATATCTACAGGAGTTTCACATCCTTCTTAGATGTAATGACAAGCTTACGATTTCTACAGGAGTTTCACAACCTTCTTAGATATAATGACAAGCTTACGATATCTACAGGAGTTTCACAACTTTCTTAGATATAATGACAACCTTAAGATATCTACAGGAGTTTCACATCCTTCTTAGATGTAATGACAACCTTAGGATATCAACAGGAGTTTCACATCCTTATTAGATGTAATGACAACCTTAGGATATCTACAGGAGTTTCACATCATTCTTAGATGTAATGACAACCTTAGGATATCTACAGGAGTTTCACATTCTTCTTATATGTAATGACAACCTTAGGACATCTACATCAGTTTCACATCCTTCTTAGATGTAATGACAACTTTTGGATATCAACAGGAGTTTCACATCCTTCTTAGATGTAATGACAACCTTAGGATATCTACAGGAGTTTCACATCCTTCTTAGATGTAATGACAACCTTAGGATATATACAGGAGTTTCTTATCCTTCTTAGATGTAATGGCAATCTTAGGATATCTACAGGAGTTTCACATCCTTCTTAGATATAATGACAACCTTAGGATATCTACAGGAGTTTCACATCCTTCTTAGATGTAATAACAATCTTAGGATATCCACCGGAGTTTCACTTCCTTCTTAGATGTAATGACAACCATAGGATATTTACAGGAGTTTCAAATCCTTCTTAGATGTAATGACAACCTTAGGATATCTACAGAAGTTTCACATCCTTCTTAGATGTAATGACAACTGTAGGATACCTACAGCAGTTTCGCATCCTTCTTGGATGTAATGACAACCTTAGGATTTCTACAGCAGTTTCACATCCTTCTTAGATGTAATGACAACCTTAGGATATCTACAGCAGTTTCACATCCTTCTTAGATGTAATGACAACTTTTGGATATCAACAGGAGTTTCACATCCTTCTTAGATGTAATGACAACCTTAGGATATCTACAGGAGTTTCACATTCTTCTTAGATGTAATGACAACCTTAGGACATCTACAGCAGTTTCACATCCTTCATAGATGTAATGACAACCTTAGCATATCTACACCAGTTTCACATCCTTCTTAGATGTAATGACAACCTTAGCATATCTACAGGAGTTTCACATCCTTCTTAGATGTAATGACAACCTTAGGATATCTACTACAGTTTCTTATCCTTCTTAGATGTAATGACAATCTTAGAATATCTACAGGAGTTTCACATCCTTCTTGGATGTAATGACAACCTTAGGATATCTACAGGAGTTTCACATCCTTCTTAGATGTAATGACAAGCTTACGATATCTACAGGAGTTTCACAACCTTCTTATATATAATGACAACCTTGAGATATCTACAGGAGTTTCACAGCCTTCTTAGATGTAATGACAACCTTAGGATATCTACTACAGTTTCTTATCCTTCTTAGATGTAATGACAATCTTAGAATATCTACAGGAGTTTCACATCCTTCTTAGATGTAATGACAACCTTAGGATATCTACAGGAGTTTCACATCCTTCTTAGATGTAATGACAAGCTTACGATTTCTACAGGAGTTTCACAACCTTCTTAGATATAATGACAAGCTTACGATATCTACAGGAGTTTCACAACTTTCTTAGATATAATGACAACCTTAAGATATCTACAGGAGTTTCACATCCTTCTTAGATGTAATGACAACCTTAGGATATCAACAGGAGTTTCACATCCTTATTAGATGTAATGACAACCTTAGGATATCTACAGGAGTTTCACATCATTCTTAGATGTAATGACAACCTTAGGATATCTACAGGAGTTTCACATTCTTCTTATATGTAATGACAACCTTAGGACATCTACATCAGTTTCACATCCTTCTTAGATGTAATGACAACTTTTGGATATCAACAGGAGTTTCACATCCTTCTTAGATGTAATGACAACCTTAGGATATCTACAGGAGTTTCACATCCTTCTTAGATGTAATGACAACCTTAGGATATATACAGGAGTTTCTTATCCTTCTTAGATGTAATGGCAATCTTAGGATATCTACAGGAGTTTCACATCCTTCTTAGATATAATGACAACCTTAGGATATCTACAGGAGTTTCACATCCTTCTTAGATGTAATAACAATCTTAGGATATCCACGGAGTTTCACTTCCTTCTTAGATGTAATGACAACCATAGGATATTTACAGGAGTTTCAAATCCTTCTTAGATGTAATGACAACCTTAGGATATCTACAGAAGTTTCACATCCTTCTTAGATGTAATGACAACTGTAGGATACCTACAGCAGTTTCGCATCCTTCTTGGATGTAATGACAACCTTAGGATTTCTACAGCAGTTTCACATCCTTCTTAGATGTAATGACAACCTTAGGATATCTACAGCAGTTTCACATCCTTCTTAGATGTAATGACAACTTTTGGATATCAACAGGAGTTTCACATCCTTCTTAGATGTAATGACAACCTTAGGATATCTACAGGAGTTTCACATTCTTCTTAGATGTAATGACAACCTTAGGACATCTACAGCAGTTTCACATCCTTCATAGATGTAATGACAACCTTAGCATATCTACACCAGTTTCACATCCTTCTTAGATGTAATGACAACCTTAGCATATCTACAGGAGTTTCACATCCTTCTTAGATGTAATGACAACCTTAGGATATCTACTACAGTTTCTTATCCTTCTTAGATGTAATGACAATCTTAGAATATCTACAGGAGTTTCACATCCTTCTTGGATGTAATGACAACCTTAGGATATCTACAGGAGTTTCACATCCTTCTTAGATGTAATGACAAGCTTACGATATCTACAGGAGTTTCACAACCTTCTTATATATAATGACAACCTTGAGATATCTACAGGAGTTTCACAGCCTTCTTAGATGTAATGACAACCTTAGGATATCAACAGGAGTTTCACATCCTTATTAGATGTAATGACAACCTTAGGATATCTACAGGAGTTTCACATCCTTCTTAGATGTAATGACAACCTTAGGATATCTACAGGAGTTTCACATTATTCTTATATGTAATGACAACCTTAGGATATCTACGGGAGTTTCACTTCCTTTTTAGATGTAATGACAACCTTAGGATATCTACATCAGTTTCACATCCTTCTTAGATGTAATGACAACTTTTGGATATCAACAGGAGTTTCACATCCTTCTTAGATGTAATGACAACCTTAGGATATCTACAGGAGTTTCACATTCTTCTTAGATGTAATGACAACCTTAGGATATCTACACCAGTTTCACATCCTTCTTAGATGTAATGACAACCTTAGGATATATACAGGAGTTTCTTATCCTTCTTAGATGTAATGGCAATCTTAGGATATCTACAGGAGTTTCACATCCTTCTTAGATATAATGACAACCTTAGGATATCTACAGGAGTTTCACATCCTTCTTAGATGTAATAACAATCTTAGGATATCCACAGGAGTTTCACATCCTTCTTAGATGTAATGACAACCATAGGATATTTACAGGAGTTTCAAATCCTTCTTAGATGTAATGACAACCTTAGGATATCTACATAAGTTTCACATCCTTCTTAGATATAATGACAACCTTAAGATATCTACATGAGTTTCACATCCTTCTTAGATATAATGACAACCTTAGGATATCTACAGGAGTTTCACATCCTTCTTAGATGTAATGACAACCTTAAGATATCTACAGGAGTTTCACATCCTTCTTAGATGTAATGACAACCTTAAGATATCTACAGGAGTTTCACATTCTTATTAGATGTAATGACAACCTTAGGATATCTACAGGGGTTTCACATCCTTCTTAGATGTAATGACAACCTTAGGATATCTACAGCAGTTTCACATCCTTATTAGATATAATGACAATTTTAGGGTATTACATCAGTAAGAATGAAGAACATCAGAGGCATATCAGCCTCAAAAGGGTCCTGGTTCTTAGTATGACACCAACAAGAAAATCTTTACTACTAATACATATGGCTTTCTAGTAGCCGGTTTCTTAACCTCCTTTAATATCTGTTGCATCCCCTTGGGAAAAAACGGGGCATAAAAAGTAAGGAAATTCTATAATCAAGGCAGTCAATTAAAGGTGTTTCAAGTTAGGCTGCATCAAACAATCCCTATCTTGTGTGAGTAGGTCAAGTCTGAGAAGAAGGTTGTGATAATTGCCCTTAGCCATTTTCAAAAGATGAGCAAAGAGAGAATTGTGTAAGTTGCACTTACCCATAACATTAGATGCTTGAATTCCTCATGGCTGCATTACCTTTTACGCTATTTGAGTTGTGTCTTGCCCAAGACAGAACTGTTTAGTTTCCAAAAGCTCTCTCTGCCTCCCACACTTCCACTTTGACAGCTGATTGGTTGCCCTGAGCAGGAAAATTTAGCAGTCAGAAACGAAAACCTTTAGGGCATTCTTGCCTGAAAGTTAAGAAGTAGCATACTCATCCTCAACTAAACAAACAAGAAATAAACACAAAACTATTTTCCAACAATAACTACGTACAGTACTAGGGGGATGGAAGGTGGTTTTGGCTACTATTATGGGTATGTGCAACATATACAACTTTACTATGTTCATCATTTCCACTCATGTAGTTTTTAGGCTATATGGGTTTATTACCAAAGCCTATTTATCCTGGGATGACGAAGTGAATGGATCCAGATGCCCACAGAGAATGATCCTAGCAAAGCCAATCCTGGACCTAGAGAAAGAATCCTTGTAATATCTTGTAATGCTTCCGAGGTTTAACCTTTTCCAATATGCCATCAAAAAAGACAAGGGCCTTGTAGAGTGCTCTTTGATACTGCTTTTAATTCAGATAGTCTTCCTACAGATGTCACAGCAGTAAGAATAGTTTTCCACATAATGAACCTTAAATCTGCTTGATGTGCAGGTTCAACTGGAGATTAAGTTAACTCTTCCAGTACTAAGATCCTAGGAAAAAGCAGCTTGTTTGCATGGTGGTCTGTGGTTTAACACTCCTTTTGAAACTATTTTACCAAAAACATAGATGAAAGTGGAAGCTACATGGGCAGACATGCTGCAATGGCCACAAGATGCTCCTTGATACAGGAGTAAGAGAAGTCACAGGCTCATAAATCACTATTATTTGAGGACCACTGATACAGTGCCAGGTGCCCTGGTTACTGGCTGGATAGGCACTGACTAAAAAATCTCTTTCACTTGCCATTATAAAATTTTCAAGTAACATGTTTTCTTGCCTTCTTTAGTACTTGTTGCACCCCCTCTAAAAAGAGGTGCTTAAAAGGTATTATAACTGAATTATCCAGACAGTTAGCTGAACATGTTTGAGAATGGGGTGTATCAAATTCTGCCAGTCTTGTATGAGTAGATCCAGTTTGTGAACATGCTTAGAATAACCTTTGACCAATTCCGTAAGAAGGGAAAACCAATGCTGCCTTGGCCAAAACATGGTCACCAAAATTACAAAGAGTGGAAATGCATAAAGGAACATTCCTGTCCAAGGAAATAAAAAAAGCATCTGTTTTCCATACCTGTATGCAATCAGTCCTGTAGTAAAATATGTTGAATTATCTGTTTTGCAAGGAGGCATAGAGTTCTACTTGAGGTGTTCCGCACAAATGGATGAATTATTCCTGGAAGACCCTTTTCTTCAATTTCCATTCAAGAGTCTGTCCTGGTACTGCTTAGCTTGTTTGCTACTATTATGTTTTGATTTGACAGAATATAAGATGCTTGGAGGGTTATAAAGTACTGAATAACTAACTCCCAAATTATCAAAGCCAGCACGCATAGAAGGTATGAATTTGTTGCACTTTGCTTGTTGACATATCACATCACTGTGGTATAGTATGTAATCACCTAGAGACCCCCTGGAGACCACATTTGATGAAGAGATTTTAAGGCATGGGTCACAGCCAACATCTCTTTTATGTTTATATGCTTTAGTCTGTCTGAAGAAATCCATAGGTCTTGTTCTTTTACCTCGATGGAAACTGCTCCTCAAGCAAAATCTGAGACATTTGTAGTTAGAGCTTGACTTGAAGGTTGAGGAGAAAGGAGGAGACCTGCATTTGTAATATTCGTAGTCTCTACCAGTAAAGTTCTTTTTTACAATACCCAAGACTGTTATCTGAAAATCCAATAAATGCAAGTGTTGGGACCATGTGTTTTTAGATACCATTGAATGTAAAACCTGACGACTGGAAACATGAGAATCATAAAAGACACTAACCCCAGAATCCTGAGAAACTCTAGCTGAAGTCTAAAACTGAGTTGAGAAACTTGGGAAATTTTTCAGATAAAAATCCTCTTTCTCCTATATCACAAAAACATTTTGCTGCAAGGTGTCTATAAGATATCCAAGAAAGACAATCCTTTATGATAGGGGTCAAGAAGATTTTTGAATGTTTATCTAGAATCTCAGATTGGTCAGAGGAGATGAAATCCATTTTAAGGACTCTTGACGTCTGGGAAAGGACGCTGCATGGATAAATAATTTGTCAAAATAAGAAAAAATATGAGAGCCATCAAGTCTGCAATGAGTTATAACTGGAGCTAGACACTTTTTAAATACCTTTGGAGCAGTAGATAACCCAAAGAGTAATCCAAGAAACTGACAATATGACCCAGACACACAAAATCTGACAAATTTTCAGCAGCCTTTGGCTATAGGAATGTGATGATATGCATCTCTTAAGTTCAATGTTACTGTAAAGCATCTCTGGGAAATAAGCGACAACAGAGTCTGAAGCGTCAACATCTTGAATTTTGGAACCTCCACATATAGACTTAAGAAGGAAAGATCTAAAACTGGTCTCTAAGAAGATGCATTCTGGTTCTATGACTCCTAGGATGAAGACATACTGATGAACCTGAGGAACAAATTCTGTTTAGGTTTGGAGAGTGGTAACTCCTCAGAAAGGATGTATTTGCATCCAGTGCCAACTGTATCCCTCTTGAATCAACTTAAATGCCCATGAGTCTATCACAATCTGTTGCAAAAGGGGAATGTACAGAACCAGTTGTTAGGCCAGGTTGTGAGAGACTGGGGCAGAAGGGGAGGAGGAGGGAAGAAGAATGTTGCCATAATCATTCTGAAGTTGTACACTGTCCCTTTTCTGCATAGGATCCTTGCTTCTTATTGTTGCCCCTCATGGACATCTCTTTTTGTTTCCCAGTGTGGCCTAAGAAGGCAGGGATTGCTCATTTTGTTACTTTGTTGTGAAAGAGGATCTGGAAGAGTTGTAAAGGGGAGCTTAAAAATCTTAAAAACTCCCTGAATTTATTTTACTCTCTCATCAAATTGTTTGTGGACCTGAGTAGCAGGCGGGTGAAATAATACCTCTTTATCTAATGCTAAATTCAAAATTTCAAACTTTACCCTATCAGAAAACTTTTGGTTTCATACCCAGGCATACCTCCTCAAACCAGTAGCAGAGACAGAGGACCTAGACACAGGATATATACAATCATACATATCACTTTAGGCATGTTTAGATGCTTGGGAAATGTTGGAAGCAACAGAATTGAGATAGGCACTACCTTTAGGGGGAAGAGTGGCAGCTATGTCTCTCAAACTGCCTATACAAAAAAACACAAACTTCCACATATGGGTCTGACAGTTAAGAATTCAATACACTAAAGTGGAAAAACCAAAAAAAAAATCTCTAAGGACATCTGTCCAAAATCTTCCATTCCTTGTCCACTGGGGAATGGCTGGATGAGGCCAGGAACCTGTTCCCTGCTGACACAGATATTGATATAGCTGCAGGGTCCAACCTAAGATGAGAAGTGCTTGTAAGTTTGAGAAACTTTGTAAAGCCCATCTGCTTTTTTGTGGACTCAAGGTTGTGAATCAGCATTGCTATAGGCAGCATTATATACATCCTCCAAAGCTGGCATTAGAAAAGGAATAGGCATAGAATTTGGCATATCCAGCTGTAACATATAATATCTCCTCAGTTCAGTGGAACATCCATTTGTTCCTACAAAAAACATCTCATTCATCCTGGCAGTAATCTGAGAAAAAGAAAGTTTCTCCAAAGGAGGTTGTGTGGAGCAGTTTTTCTAAACATCAGAGCTTTGGGCTTTGGAATCTGCAAGAGAGGAAGCTTTGTCTCAGTCTGTCAGAATCCCCTGACAGGTCTACTTCAGGAATATTTTGACTGACCTGATTTACAGATATTGTTCTATGTACCAGGATTGACTGACTGTGACATTTTTTTTGTGACGGTAAGAAAATGATCTTTGCTTATAAATACCAATTGTTGTGAACAACAATATTTAACTTTTTTACAGGTAGCTGAAGTGACTGACTTGGAGAAGAAATATCTGACCCATCAAGAAGTTTCTTCTCACAGACACATCCAGCAACATCCCATGGTGTGTCTTCATGCTCCAGTAAAGATGGTTTTCCCATCCTCATCTCAGACACTTGAACAGCTAAACAGGATGTGGTTGACTTCTAGTGTGTAGTGGCTTAAAGGACTACACCAGTGGAAGATGGAGATTCACCCACTATTGGCTGAGGTGAACATTCAGGACACAGATTAATCAATAACTCTTTGGTAAGTGTTTTTTTTCTTTTCTTTTTAATAACAATGGAAGTTGGACCAGCAGGAACAGGGTAACTATCCATGCTGTGACTGAGGAGGATGCTTCAGATTTGGTCAAAAGCAGTGGAATGAGTCATTCAGAAAGTAAGTTGTATAATAGTTTGAACAAAAAGCACACTTACATTTTCATACACATAAAATGTACCCAAAACACTGTAATACATACGCAGCACACAATATCCATGTCAGAAACCCCTTTAGAATAAAATTAGTCTGATAGAAAAGAATGGTAGGTACCTGAACACAGGTGCTACTTCACCTGTAGACAATTCCATGCCCAAATGAAAACGCTTCCTACACAAAGCTTTTGTTAAAACACTCAAAAGTTTACATGAGCAGTACATTTGCTCACAAAATTAGCCCTCAAACTAGCCAAAGCTAAAAATAGTAATCCCTGATAGGAAACTTCTGATACTGAAGAAATACTGTGTTTCTTAAAGGGCCAGAAACTCTAAAGTAAAATAAAAGTAAAAAACACTTTATATGTATACGTGTGTGTGTGTGTGTGTGTGTGTGTGTGTGTGTGTGTGTGTGTGTGTGTGTGTGTGTGTGTGTCTTGTTTGTGTGTGCATATGTATACATATATGTATATCTATCTATCTATCTATCTATACATATATATATCTATATATATATATATATATATATATATATTTATATATATATATATATATATATATATATATATATATATATATATATATATATATATATATATATATATATAGTAAATAAGTAACATTTTGTATGGAAGGGTTCCCCAAAGGGGGTTTATCTGCTGCCAGCAAAGAAGCAGAAGTGGCACTTGCTGCTCTTGTGAAGCTCCTGAGCTACTTCTTCATGAGGCAACAGGAAAGTACTAATGATGTTCCACTACGACTGATGATTCTGCCTCCTCAGGACTGACAAATCAGCTGTCAAAATGGAAGTGTGGGAAGCAGCTATATCTTTTGCAAGCTCTCTGGTTTTTGTATCTTTGGCAATACACAACCCATACAGCCTAATGGCTACTGCAGGAGTGGGAATGATGAATATCCACTGCTGCCTGAGCCAGAATGGAATCAGCACAATTATCTTTGCAGAGTCTTTCTGAAACTTTAGCATGACCCTGGATATTAGTGGAAAGGGTAATAAACATAGAGGAACAGTCCAGTCCAAAGGAATGAAAAAGCATCTGTCTTCAAGGTCTGTTTGCAAGGAATAGTTTGAAAGAATTTGTTTAGTTTGTTATACATGGAGGCAAACAGATCTATTTGAGGAGCTCCCCATAGCTGGATAAATTCATGCTAGACCACCGGGTTCAGTTTTGATTCATGAGGATCTGTCCTGGTTCTGCTTAACTTGTCTGCAATAATGTTATGCTCCAACAGAATATAAAAAGTGTGTTGGTTTAGACTATACTGAGTTGCTACATCCAAAGCTACGACTGCTACATAGACAGCAGAATCATGTTCCTATCACGTAGTTGGACTTTTACAAGTTCAAACCACATAGACCATATGTTCAAATTTGTTAAAGTTTGAATGGAAATCTCCATAAGCGGAGATTTCCATTCACTTTTATGTTGTGTGATCTTGGAGTTGGTATATTTAAGTAGCAGGGAGGGTATAGAGGGTGCAGCCCTCACATTGGGAGTTCAGCAGGCTTGGCCCCCTGCTTAAAACAAGTTTTTGTTTTGTGCGTTGTGTAGTTATATTTTTTAGATACTCAAAGTTCTGCAACTTCGAACATAATGGTTCGACTATTAGGTGTTCGGAGTTATGGAACTTCGACTATCCAATATAGACCCATAATAATATTTTATGTGCCACAATAATATTAAGAGGTTCTGGGGACCAAAGTTGATTTATAAACTTAAGATTATTTATTACTGCCAACATCTCTTTGACATTGATGTGTTTTGGTCTGTTCCGTTTGTTCAACAGATGCAAAACTTTGTTAGTAAAGCTGAAACGGAAAAGGCGAGACTAGGATTTAGAGATATCTGGTTTCTTTTCCACTATAACTCCCTTTTTAGTGAATCTGAAAAGCTAGAGGATGCTGGTGCTGTGACCAGAGTGACTTGACGAACCACTGTATTTTCCTCACGTGAAGTTTGGTCAAAGAAATAATGAGAATGATAGTTGCCATGAAACCTAGAACACTGAGAAATTTTTTGGATGAAGTCATAGACTGACTGGAAAAATCCAAGTACAGTTTTATGTGAAGATCTACTTTGAACTGAGAATAAAAGGCCTTCCATATTGATATATCCAAAAGTCATCCCAGGAACAATGTCATGTGAAATGTAATGACAGAAGATTTCTGAATGTTCACCTGGAATCCCAGACTATGAAAAAGATTCTTTACCCAGGCAAGGGATTCCTGACATTTTGAAAAAAAAAAAAAAAACTCTACAGATATAATGCAGACATGTAAATATGGAAATGTTTGTATTGGCAACCTGCAATAAGCTATAAGAGGTAGCAGACTTTTTGTAAACACCCTTACTGCTATAGGTAATCCAAATGGTTATGCAGAGAAATGAAAATGTAAGCCACATACAGAAAATCTTAAAGGATAAAACCTTTGAGAATTGATATACACTGGTTAACATCTTTTAAATCTAATATTTCCAGAAAATTCAGAAGTATGAGGAATAACAGAAAATGAAAGGGCACCATTTTGAACTTTGGGACTTTGACATATGGGTTGAAAAAGGAACAGTCTAGGACTTGTCTCCAAGACTTTATTTTTTCCTTTGACAACAGAAAATTTTTGAATGAAACTCCTTCCCTTATGATCTAGGGACACTGCTTTTATCACTCCTAGGGACAGGGAATTCTGGTTTGGTGAATGTGTTGGAATCCTCTGAAAGGATGGAAGTGACTTATATTTCCAATTGTATCTTAGGATCATAGGAGGTTACTAGGCTAATAGCCCTGGAGCCTTTACAAGCCTAGCCAAAAGTTTATCTCCAAAAAAGAAACTTCAGTCAGCACCTGTCACCCCTGTCAATGAGGAACACAGGTGTAACCCCTGGGACAAATTAGTGGTTGCGCTTGAAGAGGGTCAGTGAGGTACTCTGCTTGACATGTATGGGAAGTCTATTCCAGAGACAGGGTAGCCTCTGGGAGAGAAACCGGTCTTTTCAGCAGGGTTTGTTGATGTCACGTATTAGATTTAGGCCTTTAGAGCAGGTTAGACTTACAGATATGGAGCATCTCTAGTAGGGCAGTGTCTGATATTGCCTTGTAGGTGAGACACAGATCATCTCTGAACAATTTGTATGATACCGAGTAGAGTGATAGCGATTTGAGCCTGTCTGCCTAGGGCAGGTGTTGGAGGCCATGGATTCTCTTTGTGAGGTATTTTTGTGGCTTTTGCAGTTGGTGTAGGTGTTTGGAGAGGTACATACCAAATGGAGCATTATACTCAATTATTGGCCTAATGAGGGAGGAGTATAGAGAGGTTAATAACCTCCTTTTTTCTGGATGAAATTCCTTTACTTATGAGGTGAACCAGGAAAAAGCCTTTCTGACCACTGTCGCTACATGATGGTTAAATGTGAGATTGTTGTTAACCTGAGTAGCCAGTTCTCGCACCATAGGTTGTGTGCTTAGGGGTTGCCATTGATGTGATAATCAGTAGGGGCCATGATTTTGCTGAATGGTATGATAATACATTTTTCTGCATTTAACTTAAGTCCTTAACTTTGGCACCAGTCATCCATTGCTGTGAAACCCTCTTGCAGTATGTTAACATCATCTGGGGAGTCAATGACAGCACCAAACTTGCAGTTGTCTGCAAACTTGGTCAGCCACAGGCCTTTTGCCTTGGCCAGGACCTCTGAGAAGTAGAGGCCAAACAGTAGGGGTCCCAGGACAAATCCCTGGGAACACCAATAGTGACAGGTCTGCTGTCGGAGATGGAGGCGCCTATTTTGACCTTATGGGTCCTATTGGTGAGCCAGTTGGCCACCCACCTGATGAGATAGGGATTTACACCAAGTTGTGTTAGATTTTCAATGATGTCTGAGTAGGGATTGTGTCAAAGGCCTTGGCCAAGTCAAGGTAAGCTGTATGTAGTGACTTTCCCTCATCCAGGGCCTTGATGACAATCTCAAAGAAGTCAACCAGATTGAACAGGCAAGATCTGCCCTTGAATAATCCAAACTGGATGGGGTTAAGTGCTTGGAGATTGCCTATGTCCTTGTTTATGAGATCCATAATAATACACTACACGGCTTTACAGATCAGACTTGTCAAGCTAATGGGGTGACAGTTTACAGGGTCAGTAGTTGCACCACCTTTGGGCAAGGGGATGACAATGGCAGTTTTCCACTCTGCTGGAATGAAACCTTTACTTAGGCTGAGGTTAAATAGGGCGCTCAATGGCAAAGCTAGTTCTTTCTGGAGATGGTGCAGAATACAGCCTGGGATACTCTCAGGTCCCATGGAAGCTGTGTTCTTTGCCTTGGATAGGGCCTTTAACACCTGATCTGTGGAGCTGTGAGGTATGAGACAAGTACTGGGGATGTCAAATGGGCCTCTGTGTGGGTAGGAGGTAAAGTTTGCACTAAACCTATCTGCTAGCAGATTGGGTAAGTCAACAGGATCAGTGTTAAGTGGTACAGTTAAGTACTAATTTGAAACAAACCTGGGCTTTGCCATGGAGGTTCCTGACATAAATGAAGAAGACTTTGGGGTTTCACTTTGTTTCAGAGACTAGTTTCAATTCCTAATTGGCTTTGGAGGTTTTCACTAGTGATCTAATATGCTTGTTGAGGCTGAGGAGGGAGTTTTTCCAATTTTGAATTTGTTCCTTTTTACCTTTGGACAACAGTTTTTTTTCCTTTTGTGGTAAAGCCTGTTGATAGAAGATATCCACCAGACACGTTTGTGTTTCCTTGAGGAGCAGGTTTTAGTTCTGTTGGGTATGGCTGAGTCCAGTGTACAGGTGCTTGTATACTGCAATGGCGTACTGTTCAGCATAGTTGTCTGCATCCTCTGAGGAGGGTGTAGTCAGCTTTTAAGTTTTTACCCTGCATATGTTTGGGGGGGAGGTTAGGTGGGATAGAAATGTTGAATAAGACCGATGATCTGATCTCACCAGGGAAGAACATAGTATGGGACGGGTGCAGCAGTCTCCTATGTTGGTGAGAACCAAGTCCAGAATGTTATCTCCCCTTGTGAGGGATGAGACAAGCTGGTCTAGTGCATTAGAACTGATGAAGTCAAGGAATCATTGGGTGAGTGCATTAGTGCAGGAATAGTTCAAGCAGTCTATGGTGGGGTAGTTGAAGTCAATGAGGATCAAGGAGTTAGTGGGTACCTTGATGGAGTCAAGTATTTCCAGGTAGGAGGATTGGGTGTCCTGAGTCATGTAGGGGGTCTATAGCTGGCTATAACTTGGATGTCAGTTGCACCTGGAGTAATCCCAGTGCATAATGCTAGACAAATTATTCTCAGAACTCACTGGGCTGAGAATATTTGATGCCACAGAAGAAAATTTAGAGCTAGAATTTGAGAAAGATTTGCTAAAACTGAATGATTTTCTGCAACAGAAGGACAGTCACCATTTTGTCCTGTCCTTGGTTCTGGGAGGCCCTCCCATTCTTTTTAAAGTCTCCTTGTCATTCTTGCTGGAAGTTTACTTACTGAGACTGTATTAGTTTTTTCTCTGTAAAAAGGTCCTAAATTGGAAGGAACACTCTACTTGGAGAAAGAGGACTGAAAATTGTGGGCAACTACCTGAAATAATTTCTTTCTTTCATTTAAAGATTTTCAGGACCTCAGCAGTAGAAGGGCCAAATAGCACCTCTCTGCCTCTGGGAGAATTTAAAATTTCTGCTTTGATATCTTTTGGTCGATTTTGAGAATGTAGCCATTCATTCAGTAATGGCTGCTCTAGATACATCAACAGAATCATATGTGCACTTTAAAAAGTGTTTATGAGCTGAGAGACAGAAGCAATTAAATGATTCAGAGGTTTTATTCCCTGAAGAATGGAAGTTAGCAGTTAATTCATTCATATTTTCAAAACTGGCCAGCAAAAAAATTAGCATGCAAGTCTGAGAATTATAAAGCTGAAGGTAGCAGAAAAATTAACATTTATCAAAGATGTTCCCACACTTAGCAGAAGGAATGGGGGTAGCATTCACAAAATGTTTGCCAGCAGATGGTTTTGTAAAGGAAATCACTGCAGAATCAACTATGGGATTACAGCATATATATGTATTAAGACTGAGGAACCTTATAAAATGTATCTGTCCTTTAAGGGGCTGGAGGTTAACAGGCAGGGATACTGCAAGCAGTTAAGAAAACATCTTCTAATGCTGGCAAAACAGGTGGAATATATGCTGGCAGAGGAAAATACAGTTGTCATAAGTCATAATGTTTGAGAAAGTGGAATACCACTGTGTTCCCATTGAAATAATTGTTTCACTTTGGTAATAGTTTCATGAAAAGGTACTGTGTTCAGAATCAGACAATTCTGTTTGAAGAGAATTAACAGAAAGAATCCCCTCCCAGTTCAGTATCTGTTCTTTTGACTGGTAATTAATGTCAGAAATAATGGGAATTCTTTTTTTCTTTTACCACTCAGACAAGAATCCAGGTATAAAGGATTAACGGCTTGCAATAAGCCCTTAGCAATGCCTAATACAGCTTCCTTGCCTAAGGCCACAGAGATAGGGGAAGATAAATGTTTAAAAAAAAGTTATGCGCTCACCATAATGTTCCATCTGTGTTATCCATTTTCATTCTTTCTCAACAAATGGGTTTGGATCCGATCCTCGGGCCTCACTTGGCCACTTTCTAAAGATTCTAGGATCTGAAGCTCAAGCTCCTCCCTTACTCATAACATCCCTGACCACTACAATACGTCAGACTGGGTTTGCTACTATTGCATGCATTATATTCAAACAATACAATAACAGTGCTATGACAGGAAAGTGATAGTTGAAATATCAGGTGCTCAAACAACAGCTACGGTTCCTAACAACACTGCCGTTAGGTCTCTCCCAAGGACAAGGACAGGGGGAAGGATGGAGGAAGGTGAGGAAGAATGAAAATGGACAACACAGATGGAATGTTATGGTGAGTACATAACGTCTTTATCTGATGCTGTCATTTTCATTTGTTCCTCAATGAACGGGACAGAGTCCCCAGTTAAAGTAACCTTGGGTGGCCTTCGTGGAAGGATGTTCCGGAGTACTGCAGAACCAAAGGCATCTCTACTTCCGGAAATAATGTCCAATTTGTAAAGCGCAACAAAGGTATGAGTATTAGACCAAGTGACAGCTGCACAAATATCATCAATAGAGGCTCTAGCCCACAAATCTGCTAATGTGGACATTGACCTGGTTGAATGTGCTTTTGATTGTTTCGGTAATGCAATAATTTTCAAGGAATAAATATGGGCAATACAATTTGTTATCCATTTAGCCAATGTAGTTTTAGAAACTGGTCTTCCCAATCTTTTACAAGTAAAAGAAAGAGACAAATAGTTGATTTGTCTTTCTGAATTCCTAGGTCCTGTGCAGGTAAAATGAAGCTGCCTATGTATATCAAGAAGATGAAAAGTGTATTCACCTTTATTTTTAAATTTGGGGAAGAAGACTGGCAAATTGATAACCTGGTTGGTATTGGTTTCAGAGGCAATGTGTGAGAGGAAAGAAGGATTTGTGCATGGAGTAACCCTCTCATTCTGAGATATCAAATATGTTAGTTTGGAAGATAATGCTTAGAGTACAGATACTTGTCTTAAAGAAGTTAAAGCTACCAGAAAAACAGTTTTCCAAAAAAGAAACTTGAGAAGCACTGATGGTTCAAAGGGAGAGAGTACTAAGGTCTGCAAAACTACAGTTCATAGGTTCATAGGTTCATAGGTTGGTACTAGGCTATCGGCCCTAGGGCCTATACAAGCCTAGCCATAACAATTCCCTGGCTATTTCTTCTCACACTATTTACTTCCCTGGACCCCTGTCTAGCAGGGTGACTGATGTGATCCCTGAAATGAATTTCCTTTCTCCCATCCAATCGTCAAGGTTTCTTTTGAAGAGGGCCAAAGAGGCACTCAGCTTGACATGTATGGGCAGTCTATTCCAGAGTCTGTGGAGTCTCTGAGTCAGGAACCTATTCCTCCAGCATGTTTTGTTTATTGTGATGACAGAGTTTAGATCCCTGGAGCGTGTGGCTCTGAGGGATTGGGATTTCTTTAAGTGTAGCATGTCCAACAGTTCTGGGTTTGATATGGCCTTGTATGTTAAGCAGAGATCGCCTCTGCGTAGACAATATGCAACAGAGTATAGCTGGAGTTTTTTAAGGCAATCAGCATGGGGCATCTGCATTAGGCCTGTGATTCTTTTAGTGAGGTATTTCTGCTGCCTTTCCAGTTGTTGCAGATGTCTTGTGAGGTACATACCAAATGGGGCGTTGTATTCTATAATGTGTCTAATGAGGGATGAGTACAGTGGGACAATGACCTTCTTTTTTCTGGGTGAAAAGCCCTTAATGATGTGGTGTGCCACATAGAAGGATTTCCTGACTGTTGTGGCGATGTGATTATCGAAGGTGAGACCACTGTCCACCTGTGTTCCTAAGTCTCTTATCACACTTTCAGTATTTAGTGTACTGCCACCTATGTGGTAATTCACGGGTACATTTTTTTTTCCAAAGGGGATAACTATACATTTCTTGTCTTTGAGCTTGAGCCCATGGCTCTGGCATCAAGCATCTGTTTCTGTAAGGCTCTTTTGTAGAGTACCACATCATTTGGGGATTCAATAATGGCTCCCAGTTTGCAGTCATCTGCAAATTTTGTTAGCCAGAGTCCCTTAGTGTTGGTCTGTACTTCAGAGAAGTAGATGCCAAACAGGAGCAGTCCCAGGACTGAACCCTGATGTAATCCACTTGTCACTTGTCTGGAGCTGGATTTGGAGTCGACTACTTTTACAGTGTGGGTTCTGTCAGTAAGCCAGTTGGCAACCCATCGAGTGACGTAGAGATTAACGCCCAGCTTAGTAAGTTTATCTACGATTCCAGAGTGGGAGATGGTGTCAAAGGTCTTGGTGAGGTCCAGATAGGCTGTGTGGACCACCTTACCCTCGTCCACAGCTCTGGAGTCTGATTCAAAGAAGTCAATCAGGTTCAGGAGACAAGATCGGCCCTTCACAAACCCAAACTGGATGGGGTCCAGTGTTTGAAGGTTGCCAATGTCTTTGTTTGTTAATACGTTCCATGATAATACACTCCATGGCCTTACAGATCATGTTCGTCAGACTGATGGGGCGTAATTCCCAGGATCCCAGTGAGGTCCTAAGGTGGAGTAGGGTCCTTTATTGGAGTATATGAGAGAAAACACTATACCGGGTACCACACAATAATGTCTTTATTTAAACAAAGTAAAAAGGAGAGGTCCTTTATTGGAGGCCTAAGTAAGAAAGTGCCCTTAATAAAAGCCTTACATATTTTGGATGATGCTAAAGAAGTATTATTCCTGATATGGTAGCTCAAGATGGCTGCTAACTGAACCTTAATAGTGGAAAAACTTGCTCCGTTCTGGAAAATCGAGGTAAGGAAGTCTAGAACAGCTGGACGTGGAGCAGTAAAGGGATTTAATTCTTTCTGATGAGCCCAAAGGAAAAACCTTTTCCATTTACTTTTGCAAATTTTCCTCACTGAGGGTTTATGAAAAGAGAGTAGGATTCTTTGAAATGAGGAGAAAAGCCTGGAATGTCTAGCCATCATCAGAATTGGAGACACCATGCGGTCAACTTGAGGCCTCCAATATCCATAGGGTCGTAGGAGGTTACCAAGCTAATGGCCCTGGGTCCCTTACAAGCCTAGCGAAGAGTTTATCCCCAAAAAGAAACCGCAGTCAGAACCTGTCATGCCTGTCAATGAAGGACACAAGTGGAACCCCTGGGATGAATTTGTGGTTTCCCATCCAGGTGAATTTGTCCTGATGGATGAGATAGGAGGTCTGGACTGGGACCCAGCATCCAAGGAGGACATACTAAATGAGACCAAAGGAAGGGGAACCACACTTGTCGAGGCCAGAAAGGGGCAATGAAGATTACTGTGTTCTTCAACTGAAATGCTTTCTGAAGAAACTTAGAGATGAGAGGCAAGAGAGGGTAAGCATAAATGGGACCGGAGGGCCAAACATGGACTGCAGCATCTCTTGGTGGCTGTCCCTGAGGTGGGATAAGGACAAAGAATCTGCTGCATTTGTTGTTTAGGGGAGATGCAAATAGGTCACAGCAAGGCTGACCCCATTTGTGGAAGATCAAGTTCTCCACTGATTACTTGAGAGACCACACATAAGGTATGGTAAATTGGTGGGTGAAATGTAAAACATATACTCCACTTTATGCAATTAATGTTTAGAATGACACTGAAGGGAATGAAGTATTAAATGCAAATAAAACAGATGTTCTTATTAATATTTGTATAAACATTTGTGATGTAAATTGCATGTTATATTGTAAAGCAGTTTTGTATAGTGCTCAGTCAAAGGTATTTTAAATGTGTGGTGGATGGGTATTTTATTAGTGAGTGCTATATATGTTAAATATATTAAAACAAGAAAGTACTGTACGGTATTCATGCTTTGCATTGTAATATGCTAAGAAAGGCTGAATAGAAACAAGTTTAAGTGGATATCATGTTGTGATCTTAGGCTGCTGGGATGTGGGAAGTAAAGGTGTATTGAACACATTATATACAGAATTAAGTAGTGATCACATTATATATAGAATTAAGATGATAATTTCCAAAGTCTTTACAGAAGTGAATATTTCAAATGAATTTCTTTTGTTTAAACAATGTTTTTTTTTTAAGTAATGCTTGAAAATAAACTGGTAAAGGAGTAGAAAATGGTAGTTCTTTCTTGCATTTGCAAAGTCATTGGCTATTTTTCCACTAGCAAAAGCTTTCAGTGGGAAACAAGAAGTAAATCTGCAGGTGCAAACAAACAATCATGGCAGGTCTGAACAGTGTGTTCTGACTGAAATTTATAAAAATTGTTTCATGCATTTGCAACGATAATAGCTGTAATTTTCATTACCATCTGCTTTCACTTGAAGACAAGCAGTCTGTAGGTGTAATTAATAATTAGATGTCTGAGCACTGTCTGCTAAGTAACTGTACAAGGTGCATTGCAATTAACACTTAAGGTACAAAAGCAAGCAGCCCATTGAAAAATGAAGCATGAAACTGTGGGAAGTGGATAAGTTATAAAGTAGTTGATTACCCAGTAGCTTTCATGTCTAATGCATTTAATGTACTAGTGCAAATTTAGTTTATTTAATGTTAGCCAGTGTGCCTTTTCTTAGGGATAAAGTTAATGTTTATTGAAAACATGCAAGCTGTATTTCACATCTCAGTGGGGAATAGACATAAGGTAATGTACAGATAGCAATAAGTGGGAACACATGCTATAAATTGCACTTTATAATAGATAATCTTAATTTCAGAATAGGCAATACTTGTGGGTGCAGCCATCAATTTGGGAAAACTGTTCCTATTTGGAGGAGTAAACTTCATTTTTGAAAATGTACATAGTTTTGCATTTTTCTTGTAAGTTAAAATGGGATAGGGGTTCTCAAAGTCGATTTAGTTTTTCTAAGTGTTTTCATTGAGGTAAAAAGCCTTGAAAATGTGAAATAAATTCAGACCGAAATGGGAAGAAGCAGCTACATATGAGATCAGCCTGCAAAACATTAGTATGTGCATGTAAGCTTAACCTCAAAATACATATTCAAAAGAAATGCCCTGTATAATAGGGGGAGTAACTGCATTCTGTCATAATACATACATACATATATACAAATATTGCAAGCATGGACATTAATATCCTTCTAGCCTCCCAATATACCAAAACACTTGTTCCTATAATAAATGTCCAGGCTGTTCTTAAAAATATCTAAACTTATACTTACTTTAATGTAATATGGTAGTCTGTTCCATGCATCAGCTCTCTCAGAGAACCAGTTAGTACACTTCTCATTTCTATAAAATCTTTTTTTAATTTCTTCAAGTCTTTTGGGTTTCTAATTCCATGATGGGAATGGACCCCATCCCTAAGTCAATGTATAATTAAAGTACATAAAATTAGTATTGTTTCAATCTTTGATGTTAACCAGAAGTGCTCTTCGCAGCACCCGCAATGTGCCCAGTAATGACTCCTTCTGCAACTTGTATGGAGTTACATGTAGTGGTAACATATCTAAGTATGACTGTCAATTCTTTTTTAATAAGACCCATTGCTCCTACTACTACTGAAACTGTCTGGCTAGCTTTCTTCCACAATGCTCTCTTTTCTGCCTGCAAATCCTGGTACTTTATGACTTTGTGTCTTTCTGTACCTAAGAGACTGTAGTCATTGAGTATAGAGATTTCAATAATCAATGCTATATTCCCTTCTTTTCCTGGACTATTATATCTGGTTTTCTCAAATCTATTTTTTGAGCTGCTGGTAATGGATGATCTCATCTGATATAAACATGATTTTCTATGATGCTTTGTGGCTCATGTTTTCAGTGTTTTTTCAGCTATTTCAATATTATAATGTTTGCACAATCCCCATGCAACAATCTAGCTGCATTATTATGCCTTTCAGTACACAGTCCTTCTACCATTAGTATATTTTTATTTTATTTATTTATCATTTGTTGACTGTGAAAGTCCGACTAGGTTCCACAGAGCCTGTTTTCAGCAGACGCCCAGGGAGAAATGCTCCAGATGCATGTCTTTGGAATGTGGGAGGAAACCAGAGTACCCAGAGGAAACCCATACGAACACAGGGAGAACATGCAAACTCCACACAGAAGGCACCCCAGCCAAGAATCAAACCGGAGAACCTCTTGCTGTGAGGCGACAATGTTAACCACTGCACCACTGCGCTGCCCTCACAACCACTAACAGTGTGCAACTATCTCCAATTCTGTTTTACAAAACTTGCATTTGTCTGTTTCTCCCACATGTTCAATGGACTTTGTAAACAAATGTGTATGTAGTCCACTATCTTGAGCTGCCAATATTAACCTTTTGTCTTTTGGATTAAACTCACCTTTCCTTAATCATTCCCGCATTTGATCCTGATCAACATGAGGTTGTTCCAAGACTTTCTTATACTTGCAACTATATTTATGCATTTTCCACATCTCTTGCCTTCTCATCTGATCCTTTACCTCCTAGTCTTTCTTTTGTTGTTTTTGGCACATTCAATTTCTACCTGATTTTTATCTACATCTGATTTGATTTCCATTACCGCTTGATGCCAATATGCTTCTGCTAAACTAAACAGGGAAGTTATCTTAGACTTTTTTCCACATGTTTCAAAACTTTAACTACATTTGGGTCTTGTGAGGTGAGCTGATCAGATATGTATGCAGTCCTACTATTGCAGATCTATACATGTAATAAATTTTGAGGAGGTCCATACCTCCTTCAAAATGGGGAAGTATATAGTATCGGTATACACTGATTTTTATAAATCATCTGATGAACATGTAGCATCCTTCTTGTTTTGCTGTCCAAACTATCCAACACCTTTTGGGGCCAGTCAATCACATCAAAACTGTAAGTTAGGACAGGAACAGCAAATTGGTTTATAGCTTGGACTAAATGCAAAAACTGTGCAGTCCACCAACCAGAAAACAAGAAGAAAACAAGAACACAGTGAAATAAAGGAAAATATTTTTTTTACTGGTGGCATCCTGATACCTCAGCTTTTGGCTTCAAAGTAATAGTGATCTGCACATTAAGAATTCGAAGGACGCAAAGTTCATGGCTATACATAAGATACATAAAAATCTTGGAAATCCCCCCACATAGACCAATCATATCAGGGAGGGGAGCATATTTACAAAATGTGGACATTTTCCTTGATTCTCAGCTGAAGGGATGTCTCACTAGGACTGAGTCACATATTAGAAATGGAAAAAGCTCTCAGATTTAATTGGTGGTATGGAATGGGGAAGGATTACTACTGGGCAAACGTCAATGTCAAATCATTGTATACCAGTATTAAGAATAAGTGGGGGGGTGGAAGTTGTCAGGAACATGTTAGGTGAAGGTCCGCATACAGATTTTTTGCTTTATTTGTTGGAATTTTCATTGACACATAATAGTTTTAGGTTTGAGAGCAAGTACTATTTACAAAAACAAGGTACAGCAATGGGAGCATCTTATGCCCCAACATATGCTATCATTTTTATGAATTATTTTGAAAATTCTTACATTTATAAAACAAAGTTTTTTGGAAAAAAAATAATCATATATAAAAGATTTATAGATGATTTAATTTTTATAGGCAAAGGAGATATGGGAGAATTTTCAGAATTTATGACATATTTACAAGGTAATTGTTTTGGACTTGAGTTCACCTTTCGTACACCCAGGGAGGCCATACAATATCTAGATCTGGAATTCTTTATTGGGGAGGATAGTAAGGTACATTATAGGTCATTTATCAAAGAAATGGCAGTAAACAATTTTCTAATGGCTAGTAGTATGCATGCCCCTCATCTATTAGCATCTTTACCATATGATGAATATTGGCGTATTGCCAATAATACATCAGAAAAAAACAAAGTTGGGGGAAGAGTTTTCTAAGGTAAGGCCTAAATTAGCTAGCAAGGGATATTCTAAGAACACTTTGAACAAAGCAGAAAATCAAGTTAGTAATAAGTTTAGGGGATTTGGCACAACATCTAGGATAAGGAGTTATAGGGGGTTTGACAGACATGACATTAATACAAGAACAGGGGATGATGTAGAAAGGCTGTTCTTTGTCAATAGATATTTACCCTTTTCGGATTTACTAAGAAGGTCGGTGGATAGATTTTGGCCAATTATTAGTAATGATAACAGTCTGAGGGTCTTGTTTCCAGAAAGGGTCACTATCTCATATAGCAGATTCTTGAATTTAAAGGAACTTCTCTATATGAGGAAATCATGGTCAGCAGGCACCCAGAGGGGCAGTTTTCCTTGTGGTAGATGCAAGGTTTGTAAAAAGATTAGAAATCATGATGGGGTGAATATCAATGGAAGAGTTTATAGGGCCCAAGACAAGTTCCAGTGCGATTCCTGCGGAGTGGTTTATATTATTGGGTGTGACTATGTTCCAAATATTTGGTAAATAGAACAGACTAGAAGAAAGGTGAAAAAATGCATTATGGAACACTTGACTGACATTAGAAATAGGAGATTGGATAGCCCAGTAGCAAGTTATTTTTGTAATATTCATGGTAATTCTAACACCAGTTTATTCTTTAGTGTGTTAGCCAATCTTCATTTTTGCCAAGGAAAGGAATTATTTAGCAAATTTATGTTTCTGGAAACTAGATTGATTATTCATTTTGGCACCCTATATCCTAGGGGGTTGAATCAAGAAGTGAATTTCAATGTTATATAATATCAACGACTGTCTTAAATAAGACAATGAACATATACTTGTATTTGTGGATGTGTAGTTACTCTGTTCTGTCATCAGGCAATTTATTCTGTATGCAGGCACTTTATTCTAATCACACTTGAAATGAATTTAGTTTAATTGATTGCAATTGAGAATTTGTATATTGTGTCTGTTCAGGGTGTGCATATAAATAGTTCTCACTCATGGCTAAATCTTCATGTAAAGATGTTAATACTTTTAAGAAGACATTAGGTACTGCATCTAGGTCTGGGGTTTTCCAATTAGGAGCTTTTCTTAACTTTGTTGCAATCTCTCTGGCCGTTACTTCATCCATTGCATATCCTGTACATTTGAACTTCTTAGTCTTTCTTTTAATTCTTCCATCCATATAACATCTTTTTATGTTCCACAAGATCTTCATAAATATTTCTCCAAAATGTATCTGTTTCTGCTTTTTTTGGGTGGTGTTTTGATTCTTTTTGCCTTGTTTCCCAATTCTTTACAAATTTTTTTTGCATCATCAGTACATTGCTTATTTTGTACTTTTCCTTTATATTTATCTGCATATCTTGTAATTGTTTTCTGCCTGTGCTGATATTTTTAGTTTATTATTTGTGATAGTGCGTGATAGATCCTGATCTGTTCTGATACTGTGTGTTGCTTTTATCACATCTATCCTTCTGAGTATTTTTGTTGATCTGTTCCCTCTTCTATACTCTTCTAACAGTGACACTTCTTGCATTAATTGCTTTATAGTTTTCTCTATTCAATACTTCCATGATGGCATTTGATTTCTCCCCTTTTCCCTTACTACCCTGTATTTTTGTGGTAACACTTTATCTGTTATTAATTTAGCTGCACAGTAATATATCCTGTTTACTTCTGTTATATTGCATGAATTTCCGTGGACAGTTCTAATTACTATGCTCATTTGTTTTACCAAAGTTTTATTTTTTGGGGTTTTACTAACTTTCTATAATCTGTTTCTTTCACTGATTTTAATATGTCTGTCCATCTCTGTTAAATGAGAAAACTCTTGTTTTAGGTCATTTTCCTCTAATCTGAGGACATATTCTTCATTCTCCATTTTCTGTGGGCATTCTATAAGTAGTTCCAGAGCATCTTACTGTCATCCATTGTCGGCGGTGGTGCAGCGGTAGCATTGTTGCCTCACAGCAAGAGGTTCTCCTGTTCGATTCTCAGCTAGTGTGTGGGGAGTGCCTTTTGTGTGGAATCTGCATGTCCTCCCCACGGGTCGAGTGGCGTTCCAAAAGACATGCGTGAATGGGTGTGCCTTCATTGAAGGATGGGCGTCGAGCTGGCAACTCGGCACCGTGAAAATCTACTGCCAATCATTAGTGGACCGGAGTTCCGCTGTGGCGACCACTAACTGGAAAAAAATGAAGGACAACAACATCCTGTGTCATCCATTGCTCTTTCATATGGGAACTCAATGGCCTATCACCCTACAACATTGGCTGCATTAGAGTTGCCACAGTTTCCTGTTCCTCCCGTTGCTGTGCAACTCCAACTGAACATTTGCACTGTCTTTCTATGGAAGGTTCCAAAGTAGCTTCATCTGGCAACTGATCAGATGTTTCCAGCTCCACTGGGGATCCATTGCTCTATCCTGTTGTGATGTTTTCTGAATTACATTTTCTATACTAAATCCTTTACTTCACAGGTAATCCATAACTTCAGTTTCTATTTATTTAACTTATCCATTACTAATCCTCTTTTCCACTTTTCCTCATTGTTTATTTTTTGTATTGTAAACTTTTCCATGTCTGGATGCCTTTGCCTATATTTCTCTTCAAATATCTTTGGTGCTGCTCTTTTAGTTTTGATTATTTTTGCTTTTGCTTTGCATAAATATTACATCATATTAAATATCTTTTTCTTTCCCATGTTCATATTTCATTTTCAGATATCTCCTGATCCTTTTGTTTCTCCTTACTTTGGAGACTCATTATTCCATCATGCTGTGATGTAACCTGTGTTAAACTTTCTAAATTCTTCACTTCACAAGTATTCCATAACTTTAACTTTTACTTTTCTGTTCTACATTCCCTCTTTGTGATCGCTTTTTTTATTGTGAAATTTTTCATATCTGGATGCCTTTGCCTGTATTTCTCTCCAAATATCTTTGGGCCTGCCTTTTCTGTGTTGATTACTTTGGCTTTCTCCTCTGTATAAATATTGCAGCAGATCAGATCTCTCTTTCTTTCCCATGTCCATATTTCTTTTTCATACCTTTTAAAAGTCTCTAGATGTTGTTCTTTATATTTTCAAGCTTCCACAGTTGCTTCTTTTTCCAAACACACCAAGATTTCTTGGTCTAAATAATGTTTTTCATAAATCTGTTGTATTGATGAACACATTTTTTTTATTTGAAGCTTCTGACAGTTTTTCTTGTGGAAGTATGTTTCTTTCCTCTAATTTCTCTCTATCATTTTCTGTATCTTCTGTCTGGAAATCATGGGCTTCTTGCATAATAATAGTAACAATGCATAATTTCTTTCTTTTACTCAGTAGTCCACTCTATCATCTTTATGGCTGTTCTTTGGCCTATCGGTTTTTGTGATTTTTGTGGACTGTTACTTCCTTCTGCAACAGGGGTGCCATCCTCTCCCTGTGCCTGGCCTAGCCCCAATGTAGGAATGTTTCCTTGCCTTGAGGATTCTACACTCTCATATTTTCCAGTCCTGGCAACAGTGGGCCTACAAGGATTGGGTACATTTTCTATCCTGGGTCTTGTGCACCCAGATATTTTTTTATTTTTAACCGATTTCTGTCCATGATATGTGATATATTAATACAGTCTATGTATCAGTGTCATCTTGGTGAGATTTTGTAAAAAACAGGGTCCACCTCATGAAGGTGCTCACCAAGACTTGAGGATGAATTCAATTTCAGCAATACTTCTCTCTTTTGCTTGCTGACTTATCTCTCCATTTGAAACCCATAGGTTATCTGATGAATCACTAGTACTTTTTGATAACCCCAAACATTTCCAGAGATAGTTGTCTCTAAATTCCCAATATTCCTGAAGAAGATCTACACTTAGATATCTATAAGAGACACTGTGCAAGTTCAGATATTTCGGTCTTTCACAATAACTTACATTTTCACATCCATGGATGCCCCTGGTATATTTCTGCTGTACTCTTTCCAGTTTAGTCATACTTGTTTTTTATAAGGTTTCCATACTGTTATTCCATACTGAAGTTTAGGTCTAATGTAACAAACAAACAGTGACTTCACCATTTCTGCTTGTCTGGACTTTATAAATCTTTTTTACAACTCATGTTCTATAAGTAACATCAATCAATTGGTTGACATGATTAGAAAAACTCAAAGCTGGATCTACCCATATACCAGGTCCTTAAATTAATCTACAGTTTCAATCACTGTGTTCTGTATTAAATATTAATATTTCAATTTAAGCCTCCCAAATCTCATATGCTTAGTTTTTGATGCATTTATCGGCATATTATTATTCTGTGCCCAAATGGTGAATTTAGTCAAGTTCTTTTTCAGCCATGCCTTATGTGACATCCCCCTGTCAGGGCCAGTAATCAAGGAGCCTGAATCTTCACTACGACACAGGAGAGGGACGTTCACTTGGAATACAAATTGATACCCTCAGTATAGCCAGATGCAGACCGCTCTGCATCAAGCACAATTTCTCTTAATAGTACACAGGGAACACACTCAGCCACAGGTTTGGTTTTCTCTGTCTCCTTCCAGGTCCCCAGTAAGACTCCCCACTGGCACAGCTCTAGGGTTAAGTCCTCAGCCAAGGGTCCAAGGCAAGTCCTCCAGGACACTCTCTGTGAAACCAGTGCTTCATGCCCCTCTTCCAAGTAGATGACACACACAATCTTTGAGATTTAATTTTTGCACACACACACACACACACACACACACACACACACACACACACACACACACACACACACACACACACACACACACACACACTAGGAAAGGCTGGCACAGATTACCTGTGCTACCAACATTGCCCAGACTATAAGGTAGATTCACTGCCACCAGTCATTTACTATAAGGCTCTTAAAATGGTATCCAATTATACTGAGTGAAGTTTATATTAATACAAATGGTAATGTTGACCAAACAGCCAGGCTTTCAGGAGTGGCCACAGTTATCACCAAATAAATATATGCAAATAGTCTCAAAGCTAAAACATTTTCTAAAAGCCACAATGAAACGTTATGTTTAATAATAAATAATAAAGGAACAAGAGAATACTAAATATTTATTTCCAGTAAACACCAGAGTTACAGTCACAGGAAATATTGAAAATAACACAGCTGGAAAGATTCACACAGTTACAGAAAAACAATACTTAACTAATTCCACTGTATTTTCCTGACTGATCAGGAGAATTACTGTTCCTACTTACTTAATAGAGCAATGCAAGATAAAGTAGGTGAGGGATCCTTCTATGTCAGGTTACAAGGAACAGACTGCCCAGTCTGACTGAGACACTTCTTAATATAATATCTGAATATTATTTCTGGGATAGCTTATAGGATGAAATCACATCTGGTCATCTGAATCTGTTTCCCACAGTATCAACAACACCGGAAGCTGCCAGGAGTTTAGCACCTATGTGTTACCATACACATAGACAGAGTTTTACTCAGATCTGCTGCAGCTCCTATAAGTCATAAAACAATTTTAAACTTCTACCCTTCCAGAGTAGCAATTACCTCACCTCAGTGACAATGCAGGAAGCTTCCTAGTGCAGACTTTTTGTCTCAGGCTGCATTCAGAACTGTGAGATACAATCTTTATGGCCCAATTTAATTTCAACTATTTTCCAAAGTTAGCTGGGACTGAGCTTAACCTCTTTTCTTCCTGTATCCTCTGTTAAAACACATACCTTTAGACAGTTACAATAATGCGTGTACATTTCTTTACTTCCCAGCAGGACACACTGTTGATACACTTTTAACACAAGAAACTTTACAAATACATTTTCAACACCAGCATCTGTACAAATCAGTTTGATATTCAAATAACATATAATTTTTTACTAAATTCCAGCTAGCTGTGCTGGTATGTTACACATCCACTGCCCTACTTTGCTGGAATAGCAGCAGTATCTCCTATCATCATACCTTATCTGCAACACATGTATTCAGTTTACCCAATTTTAAGTTATCTGCATATAGACAGTAGAACACTTCAGATGAAAAAGATCTGAAAGACACAATCTAAATAGGTAAGGGCCTAAGACAGAGCCCTGTAGGACACCTTAACTGTAACCAAGACTTTCACCTGCCCAAGCGCTGTATGATACTTGCCATGTCCTATTTGTAAGCCATGCAACTATCCATCTTATCAAGAGTACATCAATACCTAGTTCTAATTTTTTAATCAGTGTTTTGTGTATCACCCTGTCAAATGCTGAAGTTAAATCTATATAAATTACACTACAGTACATTTTTTCATTCATAGCTGTTATTATATTGTTATACAACAACATAATATTGGTGATAATAGATCTACTTTCAACATATGCATACTGATATATGGTTTCAAGTCCCAACCTATCCAATTCTGACAATAACTTATCCAATATTACCTTCTCCATTATTTTTCCACAACATGAAAGTAGACTTAAGGGTCTATATGACTCTAGGTTTGCCCTACTTCCCTTTTCCTTAATGACAGGTTTAATAAGTCTCCATTTTTGAGGAATCTCCCCATATTTATATGACATAGTAAATAATAGATATAATGGTACTGTAAGTTCTTGCTGTGAAGTGTTCTCAGGTCATTATTACTAATTCCATCTCCTTGGATCCAGTTTGTGCAGTCCTTCTTCAATATAATCTAATTTGATTCCAGTATCTGAGGTTGCCTGGATGTCACTAGGGCAACGTATCACCCCTTTGTGGAGCCAAAAAGCTTTGCATAAGATTTTATAAATATATCTATAATATGCTGTGTCTTAGAATAAATTTTAGAATCTACACATAGTTTAGCAATGTGTATATCTTTACTCCTTTTACATCTTACGTATCTGTAAAAAGGTTTCCTATTATGCTCAATATCTTTATATAAATTTTCTTCAAATTTTCTTGATCTTATCTCACACTATGCTTAATTTGCTTGCCCAGCTTGTTTATTTGAGTTTTCAAATTTATAATTCGAACTCTCTTACATTTCTTATATTTTTGTCTCTCACCTTAATCAGGTCTCTTGTTCTTATGGAAATACATCCCCTGACGTTGTATGCCTAGATCCTGATGTTAAACTTTTTTCTGAATTTTGTGCACAGACACTTTCTCTTTCAAAACTTTCCAGATTCCATCTGCAGTTTTTCCAATGAACACATCACTCTAGTTAGTTTTACATAATGACAGTTTTGCTTCCATATAATCTGTAATTAATGTTCTGTGTATTGGTTTAAATTTCAGTTTGGCAGAATTATCTAGCAATAAATTAACGTTTATAACCCCATGATCGCTGTACATCAACAGTGGCAAAATTTGATTTGAATTAACAGTAATGTTAGGAATACAATGTCTAGTATGTTCCATTCCAAGGTAGTTTTTTTTTTTTTTGTTTTACAATTTGAAGCAATTGTTCCCGAACATATGCTGTGAATAATTTCTTTACTAATGTTGTTGAATCAATATTATTCCAATTTTTTTCTGGTAAATGTAAGTCCCCAGCTAATATTATTCTTCCCTCCTGTGTTTCATGCAAGAGATGTACGAATTCCTCTGTCATCAGCACTTGACTTTGGTGATCTATACACTACAACAATTGTTACATGTTCCAGGGTTGCCTTTATTGTCACATTTACACAGTCTGTTGTATTGGTAGTTGATCATATAATAATCACAGGTGTCATAACTATCTTTAAACCTTATCATAATTCCTCCACCAGATTTTTTGTTAGAATGTCTGTTACAGTAAACACATTTATACCTTGATAGAACTGGTTTCCAGTCATTGATCTTTAACCATGTTTTTTCTCCTTTCACCCCTCATTTCCCCCCCCTCTCTCTACACCTCATTCTCACTAATTCTTAATATAACAGATCACACAATCTCCCTAATAACTTATCCTTACATTTAAACAGCATTTTTATTACTACCCTTTTACTCCTTTCACTTGCACTAATTTCTTTAAAGATTAACCCTTCGTCTCTAGAACCATCTAATGTTTGTTTTTTTTTCTAATGCCTATAATCTAACCTATTTATATTTTGTAAAAATATATTTTATGTGATGTTGTTTTTCTATCTAAAATGTTAATTAGTATATACTTTATCTACCTCCTATTGTAGCTTATGCATTTATCCAATGCTGTTTATAATCTGATGTTATATATTTACTGTTATTGTCAATTTTTTTAATCACTGTTGGAGCTTTTCTCCCCAGGCCTCCGCTGACAATGAGTTTCTGACACAGTCAGACTTTCCCGGTTACCAAATGTCAATAAACAAATAAATAACAGCAACTTAAATGTGTGAACGCATCAAATTTTCCAATAAAAATCTTTATTATTAATAATCCTAGCATTAACAACCATCAGAAATGCATCAAATGTTGCCATCAGTGAACTGTTATATTTTGACCTGGCAAAACTACTGCCTAATGTTTGTCAAATATTGCAAAATACCTGCTGCAAAAATCTCTTCCCTGATCTTGAAAAATGCACGGCATTCTATCTGAACGGGTGGGTCTACTTCATAACATTGAGACCAAAACATCTAAATCCCAAAACAGTAAAAACCCAAAACATTGAAAATTCAGAACATTGAAAGTGTGCTTCATAACATTGAAAACTACAATGCATATGTAAATAACATCCTGTCCACCTATAACAACACCTAACTAATAAACACACTTTCTACATTTCTGCAGGAGGGCAAGCCCCCCTGCACTCCCCATGAGGGGGTTTCTGCCCCCCCCACCCCCCGTAAATTAAATATACCAACTCCAAGATTGCACTACAGTGGAAAAAAGTTAATTTCCTAACCTCACTGTATCACAATCACCATACACTGAGGTTAGGAAATTATTTTTTTCCACTGTAGTGTGTTCTTGGAGTTGGTATATTTAATTTACGGGAGGGTGTGGAGGTGCAAGGGGGCTTGCTCCCCCTGTAGAAATGTAGTAGAAAATGTGTTTGTTAGGTGGTGGTGTAGGTGGAGATGATATTTACTTGTGCAATGTAGTTTTCAATGTTATGAAGCACACTTTCAATGTTCTGAGTTTTCAATGTTTTAGGTTTTCAGTGTTTTGAATTTTTGATGTTATGGTCTCAATGTTATGAAATTCAGCATTATGAAATTTGAATGTTATGAAGCAGACCAGTCTGAACACATGTGTACCCAAAACTAGGCTTGGGTTTTCTACACATTTCCATTTTTTTGAAATGGGACATTCTTTCCCATGTAGGTACCAAAAAACCTTTTCATTCACAGTGACCTGGCTATCCTTTCTATATGTGATTTGTCAAAAATACGCCCTAATACCAGTACAAGCTATACTATCGAAGAGGGCTGTAAGTTCCCTACTAACAGTCAGAGTCCTTGCTGATGAGATCATTTGTACCGATATGAATAAAAACAGATCTGTGCTTCCTTACATTAAGGCATTCCAAGGCTTGTCTCACAGCTACTCCTTTTGCTCCTGGAGAGCATAACACTATTCAATGTTCATTATCTTCTCTGCAAATGTAAGTATTAGTTCCTCTAATAACAGAATCTCCAATTACAAGACTATCTTTTCTGACCAAATATGAAGACTCTTCAAATTCTAATACAATAATATCTGCTCTATCAATTGTTGGAAAGGAATGCTCTTCATCACCATTAGTCTTATTAATCCCACTCTTTTCACTGTATATTAAATTTGCAAGCATACAATTCCCATCTAGCTGGCTTTGTACATCCACAGCTTGAGCTACGTAATCAATATCTGTCTTTCTCTTCTTTTTCTTACACTAATGTTCTTCAATCCTTCCACATTCATAGGTTCTTAGGTGTGGACAAGGCTAATGGTCCAGGAGCCTTTACAAGCCTAGCCCATACCATTACCCTGGCATTGTGCCACCTGACCTTAGTTCCCAGTGCTTCTGTTGAGTAGAGCCACTGGAGTGATCCCCAGGGTGAATTTTCTATTTCCCATCCACTCATTTAGATTTCTCTTGAAGAGGGCCAGTGAGGTGCTCTGCTTGACATGGATGGGAAGTCTATTCCATAGCAGGGCAGTCTCTGGGTTATGAACCTTTCCTCCAGCATGTTCTGTTGATTGTGGTAATGAGGATGAGGTTTCTGGAGTGTGTGGTGCGGAGGGATTGGGATTTCTTTAGAGGTAGCATTTCTAACAGAGCTGGGTCAGACATGGTTTTTGTAAGTCAAGCAGAGATCGCCCCTAAGTAGACAATATAAGACAGAGAATAGTTGGAGTTTTTTGAGTCTGTCCATGGGTTCCTATTACCAGATCCAAAGACTGTAAATGCGAATATGAAAAGAGTGACATGGATTGCGCGAAAGACGGAAATGCCGAATGACCAAAATAGCAAAAATGGAAGTGTCGAAGTGTAATGGTTGGCCCATCTGCGGTATAGCTCCGTAAGGTAAGTGTGCGATAGATAGGACTTTAAGGTTATGATGTGGATTAAGGTAAGTGAATAGATAATGTATGTAAGATATAGTGTAGTGTTAGAAGTAGGGATTTATTTAACTGTATGTATGTGTATTATTTATTTTTTCTGGGTGTATGTCTGCAGGGGACGTGTGTGGTAGTTACGGACCCTAGGGTTAGGGATGGGTTATGAACAGTTGTGTATGTGGGGTTTAGTGTAGTGTTGGAAGTAGGGTTTTGTTAAATGTATGTATGTTCTTTATTTATTTTTTTGGGTGTATGTCTGTAGGGGATGTGTGCGGTAGTTATGGATCTTAGGGTTAAGGAGGGGTTAATGATAGTGCATAGTTAGTTGTGTATGTGGGGTTTAGTGTAGGGTTAGAAGTAGGGTTTTGGTGCTTTACTTTAGGTTAGAATTAGGGTTTAGTTAGTGAATGTATGTGGTTTATTTATTTTGTTTGGGTAGGTAATATGTAGCGGGTGGTGGGGTTGGCCAACTATGACAGCTTGTTATTTTAAGTTTCACAGTTTAGTGCATTCGGGATTTTCATGGTTTGCGTTATAGGTGTCGACGTTTAGGTATTCACGTAAAGGGTATTTCAATTTGGTAATATAGACCCCTGGCCATATAGGACAAGTGTTTACGGCCTAGGACCCTCTTTGTGAGATACATTTGCAGCCTCTCCAGTTGCTGCAGGTGTCTAGTGATATTCATGCCAAATGGGGCATTGTACTCAAAGACTGTAATTGCGAATATGAAAAGAGTGACATGGATTGCGCGAAAGATGGAAACGCCGAATGACCAAAATAGCAAAAATGGAAATATCGAAGTGTAATGGTTGGCCCATCTACAGTATAGCTCCGTAAGGTAAGTGTGCGATAGATAGGACTTTAGGGTTATGATGTGGGTTAAGGTAAGTGAATAGATAATGTATGTAAGAAATAGTGTAGTGTTAGAAGTAGGGATTTATTTAACTGTATGTATGTGTATTATTTATTTTTTCTGGGTGTATGTCTGCAGGGAACATGTGTGGTAGTTACGGACCTTAGGGTTAGGGAGGGGTTAAGAGCAGTTATGTATGTGGGGTTTAGTGTAGTGTTGGAAGTAGGATTTTGTTAAATGTATGTATGTTATTTATTTATTTTTTTGGGTGTATGTCTGTAGGGGATGTGTGCAGTAGTTATGGATCTTAGGGTTAGGGAGGGGTTAAGGATAGTGCATAGTTAATTGTGTATGTGGGGTTTAGTGTAGGGTTAGAAGTAGGGTTTTGGTGCTTTACTTTAGGTTAGAATTAGGGTTTAGTTAGTGTATGTATGTGGTTTATTTATTTTGTTTGGGTAGGTAATATGTAGCGGGTGGTGGGGTTGGCCAACTATGACAGTTTGTTATTTTGAGTTTCACAGTTTAGTGCATTCGGGATTTTCACAGTTTGCATTATAGGTGTCGATGTTTAGGTATTCACGTAAAGGGTATTTCGATTTGGTAATATAGACCCCTGTTCATATAGGACAAGTGTTTAAGGCCTAGGACCCTCTTTGTGAGGTACATTTGCAGCCTCTCCAGTTGCTGCAGGTGTCTAGTGATATTCATGCCAAATGGGGCATTGTACTCAATGATTAGCCTAATGAGGGAAGAGTAGAGGGAGACAATGACCTATTTCTTCCTGGATGCAAAACCCTTAGTAATGAGATGTGCCACATAGAAGGACTTTCTGACTACAGTGGCAATGTGGTGGTCAAAAGAGAAGTTGCTGTCAGCCTGAGTTCCCAGATCTCTTATAACGCCTTCTGTGTTCAGTGGACTATCATCAATGCGGTAATTCATGGGAACTGTTTTTTCCTAAAGGGCATGATGACACATTTTTTGGCATTGAGCTTAAAGTCATGGTTCTGAAACCAGTAGTTGGTCTCAGCGAGGCCTTTCTGTAGGGTGGCAACATCACTTGGGGAGTTAATAATAGCTCCCAACTTGCAATCATCTGTGAATTTTGTCAGCCAGAGTCCCTTCATGTTGGCCTGGACTTCAGAGAAGTAGATACCAAACAGGAGAGAACCCAGGACCAAACCCTGTGGGACTCCACTCGTGACTGGTCGGCAGTCTGAATTGGAGGCAGCCACTTTCACACTGTGGATTCTATCTGTGAGCCAGTTTGCAACCCACCTAGTGATATAGGGGTTGATGCCTAGCTTAGTGGGTTTTTCTATGATTTCAGAATGGGGAATGGTATTAAAGGCCAGATCAAGGTAGGCTGTATGAACCACCTTGCCTTCATCCACACCTCTGGTGACTGACTCAAAGAATTCGACCAGGCTCAGCAGGCATGATCTACCCTTCACAAAGCCAAACTGTGTGGGATCCAGAGTTTGGAGAGTCCCTATAGCCTTGATTATTAAGTCCATGATGATGCATTCCATAGCTTTGCATATTAAACATGTCAGGCTAATGGGGAGATAGTTCCCAGGGTCTGTAGTTGCTCCTCCTTTGTGGAGAGGAATGACTGTAGCAGTGCGCCATTTGGTAGGGAAAAATCCTGAGGTGAAGCTGTGACTGAACAGGGCACACAAGTGAGATGCCAGTTCACTCTGTAGTTCATGTAGAACACAGCCAGGGATATTGTCAGGTCCCATAGAAGCTGTATTATTGACCTTGGACAGTGCTGTTTTAACCTGTGCAGCAATAATACTGGGTGCCTGGCAATCTACTGGTATTGTGATTGGTCCTTTGGGGGGGGGGGTAAAGTTGGCTCTGAATCTGTCAGCCAGTATATTGGCAATATCTGTTGGCTCGGTATAGGAGGTACCATTGTGCAGTAGCTCAGAGCAAATCTGGGTATTGCCGTGGAGATTCTTTACATAACTATAGAAGGCCTTGTGGTTGTCTTTACTATCTGCTGCAATTCTGTTTTCACAGCTAGTTTTAGAGGATTTGATGAGGAATCCCAACTTTTTGTTGAGGCTGATAAGGGAGTTTTTCTAGTCTTGGGACTTTACCTTATTCTGCATCAGTTTCTTCCTTCTGCTGTAGAGTTTGTTTATGACAGGGACCACCAGATTGGCTTGCTTTTTTTAGAAGACAGTGTCTTGGTTCTATTGGGTATGGTGAGATCCATGCATTTGTGTACGTGTTCGTACAGTGCATTGGTGTATGATTCAGTGGTCATGCAACTATTCTCCATTCATGGGTGCCGTGAAGTTAGCCACCTCTGTTTTTAGGAGCCCAGAGTTAGTTTTGGAGAAGTTTTTCATGGTGGTTACCTTTGCAAGGGGGGGGGGGGGATTTCCAAGGTGATTAGTTTGGCGTCGGATTTAACCAGGGAGGAGTTGACTATTGGTGTAGAGCAATGATCACTCATTCTAATAATGACCAGGTCAAGGATGTTGCTACCTATAGTGGTGGTAAGAACAAGCTGGTCCATGGCATTGGAATTAATGAATTCCAGGAAACATTGGGCAAGTATATTGGTACATGAGTAGTTTTGCCAGTTAATGGAGGGGTAGATGAAGTCACCCAGTATGAGAGTGTTAGGCTGGACCCTAATATTCTCCACGGTGCTTAGGAACATGGAGTGAGAGTCTTGGGACATGGTTGGGGACCTATAGCAGGCTATGACCTGAATAGTTGTCTTACCCAATGTTAGCTGCACCTGAGGTGGCTACCAGTCAATTTTGATTTCTTCCTTTTCACCTGCCCCCTGCCTCATTTTTCTACCTTCTCTTTTAGAAAAACAATGCCTTTTTCTGTAGACGGAAGGTTTTCTGATAGAAAAATTTTATCATTCCCTGTAATCTGTTTGTTACAGAACAAAGCAGTGTCCATTTTAGTATGTATTCTCTTTACTGTACAGACATTTATCGCTTTCTTTTTCTTCCTTGTTATTTGTTGTGAACTTCTTCCTTCCCTTTTTTTTTTATTCCTTCTAAACACTCAGTCCTCAGACTGCTGTATACTTGCATCCAGAATTTCAAAGTTGTCAGTGGCATCATCTTATTTCATAGGGGTTGATCTTTACAGACAATAGACACATCATTTCCTAAGTGTGTTCTATTTGCTCTTTGCCTAACATTTTTTATCTCACCAGTCCAGTCATTAATATATGTAACAACAGTTCTCCAAGCTGTGCCAATTGCACAAGTGCAATCATCATCAATAAGTTTAGATTTACTTCTAATAATGGTAACCAAATCATCAAACGTTTTACACGAGGAACATAGATCACCAGTGTTATCAGGTCTTACCTTTAAATATGCATAGCATTTATAACACTGTACAAGATAGTTGTGCTTTAGCAAATCATTAATGGCATACTCATTTAAGGAATCCATATTCAGCTTCAAACAAATAAAAAATTGTAAAAGAAAAATAATCAAAACCAGTAACCACAGACTTCAAAGAAAACAAATCAAATTCTATCAGAAAAATCACACGTGCAATATACAACTAAATACTAAAGTAGAGTAAAGTTGTTGTTCTGACTATACAAGTTCTGAAAGTCAGACAAAAGCTTTAATTCCTTTACGTCGCACACGCAGTAGCGTCTGCTCACTATTGCTCGCAGTCACACTCCTATTTAACAGCAAAGATCAATAAATCACAAAACAAGATAGGATTGTTTTGATAAACCCTGGATTGTCTGCTCTGTAGTCAGTGTGAATTTATAGCTGACTAGGCTCCTTGGGATGGCTAGAGCTTGCCTGTCTAAAACCTATACCTTTCTAACAACCAATAGTGAAAATTAAAGGTAAACCAAGAAAATATAAATCAAAAGAAATCTTCTTGGCTACAAGCTATCCATTCCTTCCTACAAACAGTGAAAAACAGTGGTAAAAATAAAATATATGTTCAAATAAAACTTCTCTTAGCAGTCAACTCCACAGTAAAGCACAAACCAAGATAGGATTGTTTAGATTAGCTCTGGTATCATCATTATTATTAACCCCCTTTTCCCCATTTTTCTACTTTGGGTTAGGGTGTTGCATCAACTGTCATCATCCTCGATTTAATTTTACTCTCCTACCTTCTTTGAATGCCATTTCTGACTTTCACAGGTATCCTGTCATGCAATCCATCCTTTTCTTTGCTGAATGCCCTGGTTTCCTCTTGCTTTCTTCTTGCCTATCCCAAATCCTCTTCACCAGATTGTCTTCTGCTTTTCTACACATCTGAACCATCATAATCTGTTCTCTTTGACCTTCTCTGCAATTAGAGTGACTTTGGCTTCTACTTTGACATGCTCATGCCTTCATCTATCCTGCAGTGTGCATCTTACCACCTGTCTCAGGCACTTTATCGCAACACCTCTAGCTTCCTCAACTGCTCTTTCTTTACTTTTCATACGGCACTTCTGTTTTGTGTACATAAATTTTCAGCTTCTTTGTGTGTTCTTCTGTCACAAACTTCCCTTGATACACTGTGCTAGTTGTCAGTATCCCCTCTGATTCTAGCTTTGACATTCTCATCCAGGCCACTGCTCTCCTCAATCACCCCTCCCAGATACTTGAAGCTGTTAACCTGTTCTATTTTCCTTCTGTCTCAATTTTCATCTTCTTCTGATTTCTCCAATTTGCTGCCATGATAATCATCTTATCTGTGCTCAGTCTCACCCCATGTGATTTCAGATGTGCATTCTGTTCCCCTAGCAGTTGTTAAAGTTTTTGTTCAGAGTTTGCTTGTAATGTCATATCAAATGCATACAGCAGCGTTGCTGCTGTGTCCTCTCTGACCTGTTTCTTAATACAGTCCATCACCAGAATGAACAGCAATGGGCTCAGAACTGAACCCTGATGTACACCTACTCAATCTGAGAATTCTTCTGTGAGTCTGAACATTGATCATACTTGTATCATTGTATCCTTGTACATAGCCTGCACTTGTTTGTCTTTCGGCTTTTCCCGGTTAGGTGTAGCCACAGTGGAACTCCGGTCCACTAATGATTGGCAGTAGATTTTCATGAACGCCATGGTGCCAGCTCGACGTCCAACCTTCAATGAAGGCATGCCCATTTACACATGTCTTTCGAATGCCACCCAACCGCGGGAAGGACATGCAGACTCCACACAGAAGGCATTCCCCGCACTCCAGCCAAGAATCGAATGGGAGAACCTCTTGCTGTGAGGCAACAATGCTACCGCTGCACCACCGTGGCTGTTTTATCTTGTACATAGCCTACACTAATTCTGTTAATGTTTCTATGACTTCAAACCATTGCAGGACTGCCCAAATCAGCTTCCGTGGGACCTTGTAATTTTCTCCAAGTCAACCAATTGCATGGTTGGAATCTTTCCTCATCTCAAGCTTCTTAACTATCATGTCACTGCAAACATTGGGTTAGTTGTGTAGCATCTTGATCTGATTCTGAACTGCTCTTCTCCCATCTTGCATTTTATTACTGTGTATATCCATTTTTCAATCACCCTCTCCTGAACTTTCATGCAATGTGATAGGAGTTTGATACCTCTGTACTTGCTACAGTTGTGAATGTTCCCTTTTTTGTATAATGATAATGAAATACTTATTTTCCCAGCAGTTAGGAGCCATTTCTCCCCTACCCCACCCAAAATGCTGACCATGTCTGCTTTGACCTCAGCTGAGCCTGCAGCTTTCCCTGACTTCATTTTTCAGTGCATGCTTACTTCTTCAAGAATGGGTTCTTCTTCCTCTTTCATCATAGTTTGTGTCTGGGGAAGTACAGCTTCTGTTTTTTTTTTTTTTTCATTCAGAAACTGCTGGACATACTCCTTCCATCTGCATCTGATGTCCTGTGGAATGGTGAGCAGGTTGTTTCTGGCATCCCTTATGAAATGTGTATAATGACTATCTTCTTTATCTTTCTGCCTTTGCCTTGCAGCCTGATAACCTTTCTTTGTGCAATCTGCTGAATCACTTTCCAAAAGCTGTTAGAGTGCCTCTGATTCATTGTTCTTTGCTACTGTGACTGCTTTCTTAGATTCTTTGTTAAATAACCAGTATTCCTTCTTAGCCTGGTCCTTTTCAATTTTCTCCTTTTTCCTGCACTCCTTTCTTTGGATGACCTTTGAACTTCTGCATTCCACCGCCAGCTGTCCATTTGTAGCTTATTTTCATTCCTGATTCAGACACATATATGTTCTGTAGTCCTTGCATAGATTGTTTTGACACCCTGCCATTCATCTTCAACTCCAACTATTTCCTCTTCTTCCTGACGTGCTACAGTCTTAAGTAATTCCTTTAACCTTTGCAATTTTGCTCCAGTCAACTTCCAGGTCTTTAGTCTGTACGTTCATAGGTTTATAGGAGTTTATTAGGCTAACGACTAGTCTCTGTTGACCTTAGAGCCTTGTCTGACCACTGCTTTGAGCCAACTATGGCTACCAGTGGTTTATGCTGTGGGTATGTTGTTTCACTGTAGATGACTTTGCAATCTCTGACTCTATCCCAATGGTCTTTCCTTACAAGGAGGAATTCAACTTGAGTCCCATTGTTGGCCACTCTTGTAGGTGATCTTGTGACCGTTTCTCTTGAAGAATCATGTGTTGGCCACCATCAAGCCATTTGCCAGACAGAATGTTAGAATCTCCGCTGCTTCTTTATTCTTGTGCCTCACCCTTGAGAACCAAGGCAGTCCTCATATCATGTTCTGCCTGTACCAATATGAGCATTCAGATTCGCTATTATCAACATCCACTCATGTTCTGCTTTAGTAGGCCCTACAGCTACTGCTTGAATGCACTCTTTTCCTTGCTATCACAGTCCTGCTGTGGGGCACAGGCTGAAATTATGAACACTGCCATATCTTTAAACTGGAGTCTGATTCCTGTGAATCTATCACTAATACTGATGACATCCCTCAATGTCTTCTGAAGACTTTCCCTCACCATATTTCCCTCACCATTTCTAGTCTGTCCCCCCCTGAGTAGTAAACTTCCGATCCTAAGCCAAGCGATTTTTCTGCCCTACCTTTACATTTTGTCTCCCAGCTACTAGGCTGTCCAGCATCCTTCTTAACATCATGTCATCAATTTCCAAACTATGTCCTGTCAATGAATCTAAAGTGAGTGTAGCAATCCTTAGTTCATGTCTGGCACGTTTTTTAGTTTTACATATAGCTTTTACTCAACAAAGCTTTCTCAGGAAACCTAAGCTAGGCAGTTGGACACAAGCTGGCTAATAACTTACTGACCCAGGAGTGCTGGGCTTTATGGCATGCAAACACTTTCCACAAGAGGCACACAGGCCCCTTCCACCATAAGCAGGGCTCCCTGACACAGGTTTGAGTAGGACGGGTTCTCAACCTCCTTATCACTTGCAAATACACATGCCCGTTTTTGGTGATATTAATCAAGGTGACCAAATCACCTAGAGCTGCTTTTTACACTATCGAGGGTATAAGCCTGAAGAAGTAATTAGTCTGTGTTCAGGGGATACTGTGCATCACAGCTGAGTCTTAAAATGGCTGGTCTATACAGGTCTTCCCCTGACAGGCACTACCTAGAGTCTGTGCTGCTGACCACAACTCAAATTTTTTGGGTGAGTTTGAAATTGAAATGCCCAAGATACTTTAGAAGGTGAGAGGAACCCCACAGCCACATGGGGGAACATGCAAACTCCACATAAGCATTGGCTGGCGGTCAGAATCAAACCTTGTACCATGTGCATGGACATTGATGGCCTTAACTATCTGCTAACTATGCTACTATCATCTGTCATAAATAGTCCAGATATCATAATGGCAAGTCTGTCCATACTATCATGAAATGTAAATGGCCTTACAGGTATAGCAAAAAACAGTATTGATTTATAATAAGAAGTGTAGGGTGCAAATATCAATGGTGCAGGAGACACATTTGGATAGAAATGAGCATGTCAATTTGACAAAGAAAGGATTTCAGGTTGGACATTCAGCAGAATATCGAGTACAAAGGAAAAGGAAAGTCATAATATTAATGGCTACAGAGGTTCAAACATTGATAGAGATTAAACAGGACAATAATGATACATTTGTGGGTAGTAAGGGGATATTGACAGTGGAGGAGGATTGCACTGGCATGCATTTACATTGTACCTAAAACTGCTTTTTGGAGTTTAAAACAATTTGAGGAGGAGTAATAAGTTTTCAGCAGGTAATATTACTTTATGTTTGGGGAATGGAACCTGATTTGCAATAGTGAAGACGTATCAGGAAAACTAGAAGGTAACATATAACAAATGCGGGTAAATTTCCAAAGAAATGCACAACAATATTTGGTATACAAGATGTGAATTCAGTATTAGGAACACAGACAGAATATATTCCTCAAGGTAAAAAAAATGGGTTTGACTGGGAAGACATTATATTTCACAGGAGCATGCACATTTAACTAAATGCTTTGACACACCTCCATTAGGTATTTTAGATCATGAACAAAAAAAACAGTAAGATAAACATGTTAGATAATAAGAAAAAATGAGACACGGGTGCGTTTCTACTTAGTTGTTAAAAGAGATGAATTTAAGGATTGGGTAATGACAATGATCAGAGAGGAATTTGAGAGGTATTAGGGAAAACAGAAATGTATTCACAAGCAAGGGTAGTGATTGCATTCATATAGGGTCAGCTGAGATTTTATGAGTAGGGCAATGGTGGCATTTGCATTTTATGATAGACCAAGAGAGTTTATAAGGAGGATATAAGAAGAGTTGAAGACAATAATTAAGGTGGGAGGGTTCCTCAATAACAAGCTGTGTTTGAACTGTGGAAACTGGGCAGAGATAACCTCTTTCTTCCTTTGTTATTTGCTTTATATTTATAGCTATTAGCAAAGAAAATATGTGATTTATATATTCACAGATATTCCAAGGCCACAGATTCTTCTGACCATTCAGGCCTTGCCAATACCCTCCCTCACATTAATCATCCTTTCCTCAGGACAGCCATATTGGTCAATCCTGGAATAAATATGCGGATATTCAAACAGTCATTTAGGTTATGTTTAAAGAAAGATATTGAGCTGTACTGCTTAACACGCAGGGGAAAGTTATTCATGAGGTTTGGGTGGACTGGACTAAAACCTGTCCCCTTTGCTATGTTTTACTTACCTGTTGGTGAAGATTTATTTCTAAGGATCTAGTATTGGAAATACTGGCTTGTAGAGACACAGGGGGTCCAGGACAGTTGGGTCTCTAATGGCATGGTAAGCAAGCTAGAGCTCTCCCCTCAAATGTCTGTAAGACACTGAATAAAGGCTTACAGCTTCTAGCCACTCTTGGTAGCTTAAATACTTTGGACTTTTAATCTTTCTGGTTAGGAACCTACATCTTGGGGTGAAGTTGACACAAAATTTTTAAGAAGGATATTGGCAATATCTATTGGTCAGAAAAGGAGGTGTCATTATAAATAAGTTCAGAGCAATGCTGGGTATTTTTTTAGATTTTTAACATAACTAAAGAAGTGTTTATAATTACTTTTGACGTCAGAGTCCAGCCTAGGTCCATGGGCTGTTTAGGTGACTTGATAATGCTCTTCATCTTTTTGTAATGCATTTGATATTATCTTTGAGAAGAGAGATTTGAATCTATCAAACAATTTAAGGAATTTCTTTGTATTGCTGTAGTTTATTTATGGTCTGGGGAGTACAATGTGATTTGTTTCTGAATTTTCCATGATACTTGGTTGTGGTATGGACTACTAACTCTATGCATTTTTTTTAAATGGGTATAGAATTCCTTAGTGAAGCCTATTGATATATTAAGGTCTGGGGAGGTGCTGTCACAGATGAATTTTGATATTTCATCAAAGAATAGATTGTGGTTGGCATGTTTGTAGTCTTTAATTTCAGTGTGGTCTGCTGTTCAAAGGAGAAGGTTTCTGGATATTAATCCTGGGAAAGGAGATACTAGAGGAGGAGGACTGCAGGAGCCAACCATATTTGCAATAATCCAGTCAAAATACTGTGTTTTTAGAAGGCTTCTATACAAACTACTCAAGAGAATTTTTGTTTATTTAGTCTAGGATATTTTGCGGCATACTTTACTACTCAAGAGAATTTTTGTTTATTTAGTCTAGGATATTTTGCGGCATATTTTACATTGGAGCTACAGGTGTCCCGGTTTATTGAAAAGTAGTTAAAATCACCTAAAATAAGGTTGTTTTTGCTAATATGGCTATCATTTAGAACACTGTGGAATCTTACATGCTTCTCTGAAAAAAACACATTCTGTAACAAGCTATTAACATTCTGTAACAAGCTATTAATTGATAATTAATCCTTTCTAGTGTGATCTGTAGCTCAGTTTGTGAGCCATAGGGATTTGCCTGGAGGTAATACGCTCCTTGACAAATATGAAGAAATCACCATAATTGTTTCTGGTTCTGAAGGCATAAAAAGCACACAATTTTGACATAGGGAGTGCTCTTTTGGATTTATTTAAATCATGAAAGCATTTACACAGAATGTCATTCAGAGAAGAAAAAAATCACAGAAAACAACTTTCTGCAATTTTTAAATTTTTTTCTTTTTTGCAACTGGTAATCCATCTGCATTTGGGGTCCCCCCACAACAATTTATATATACCAACTCTACGGTCACACAACAGAGTAGAAAAGTACAACTGCTATGGTTTTCTGCAATTTTTTTCCACCAATCAGCATCCAGAATAAATGCCATTAGTGATTCGACTGTATACTTACTCTCTTTAAATTAAAATCTTGTTTCAGTAGCAAAGCAGACATGAACATTTTCCAAATGCAGAAGGGGGGTCTATTTCATATAATTCAAGGTTTAACTCTGCAAACCTCCATTTGTCAACACAAAAGGGAATGTTTACATTAGTGAATGTCTAAAACAGGGAATAGAATTAGTTGGCCAACATCCAGTAATTTTCCCTTATCCCCACTGCAGTGCCATCTCAAAGTTGATATATATAGGTAGGGGGTGTATTATTTGATTTGACATACTGAGGTGTGTGTGATGGTTGCAATGTTGGTCAACTAATTCCATTCCCAGTTTTAGAAATTTGCTGATGGGAACATTCACTTAAGCAAACGTTTGCTTTTGTCAGCTTGACGAATGGGGTTTTGCTGAGTCACACTTTCGATTATATGAACTAGACCCCATTTCCAACTGCAGAAATGCTTCAAGATCAGGCAATTTATTGTTTAGACATCTGGCATTGAGGAAAGCCACCTTAATATAATCAGATTTTTGATGGAATGTGCATCAACTTGACTCAAAAAAACATGCTGGGGACCACTAAGGCTTTAGCCAGTAAGTTAAAGCCTTCAAACAAGAGGTGCAAACCATCCCTAGTAAAGCAAACTGGACTGTCAAGCAACTTGTGTCATGCTGATGCACACCTTGGAAGGACACATGCTATTTAATCAATTACTGAAGATAATTATTGTTTCTTTGTATCTGGGCATCATTCAACATGATGGAAGGATTCCACTCAGGACTGGTGTCTTACCTGCATTTGTAACATGCAAGGAATGCATTGACAAATCTCTCTCTCTCTCTCTCTCCATTTCCCTCAGGCTTTTAAGTCTCATGTCATTCACTCCCACAAGCACGACTACCAAGTCTTAGTCATATTTGTCAGGGGTTAGGATTCCTAAGGCCCTTGTAATGTCAGAGATCCTATTGACTAAAAGGCAGCTCACTGTATCCTTCTCCTGGTACAACCTTGAGAGAGAAAAGTTAGTGTTCCTGACAAGAGAATTACTTAGCACTACCTGGAGGAGAACTGAGCTATAGAGCTGGTATCCAGTATTCATTGAAGAATGGACCTGGCAAAATCAGCTCTGGCCCTAGAGAAAGCATTAGTTTTAAACCATTTAGTAGAGGTATGGAAGGATGACCAAGTTGCTTCTTCCAGAATGGCCCTTGAATCTAGACTTTTGAAATAAGCTCGTAAAGTGGAAACTGCTCTAGCAGAGTGAACTTTGACCTGCATTGAAGAAATTTTCCAGGAAAAGAGAAGTAAAGAGAAAAGCAAAGGAAATCCATCTGGATATGATCTATTTTGAAACATGGAAGCCCATCTTTTTTCCATCAAAAGAAATAAACACCTGGCCATTTTTTCTGAAAGCTTATATTCTGTCCAAACAGAATCTTAGTAGCTTGTGGACATCTAGTAAATGAAGAATTTCCCTTTATTTTGTGGATTGCAATAAAATGTAAGAAGTTGAGTAGACTGACATTTCACTGACCACCTTAGGCATAAAAACAAAGAAAGATTAGTCCTGAGGCTTAACCTATCTTTTTTTTTTTTAAGAGGAGAGCACACAAGAACCTGTAAATTTGAAACCCTTTTAGCAAATGTTAGAGCCACTAACAAAAACTGTATTTCAGATAAAGAACTTTGATACAGAAAAGGTTTGTTCAAAATGAGGAAGTGTGATCTGTACCTCAGTCACTTCAACTGGAATGGTGTGGAAGTTCAGGACTCTAGGAGGAGAAGGAATGGAGCTTCTTGGGGATTGATATGAAGAATGCCTTTTAGAAATTGTCTGACATCATAACATGAACAGAGGAGGTCCACAGGCAAGTAGGCTGAAAAAACTGACATATGCCCCTTGATAGAAGTGAATTCAAGTTTTGAGTTCATCATCTCATACCAATATTGGAGGATAACACCCAATTGATAAGGGTCTTGCTCTCTGTTGCAATACTAGACAGAATTTTTTTTCCATTTGTAAATGTAAGATTTTTTGTAGCAAGTTTCCTTCCCACCTTTATTACATGTACCACATCCTCAGAATAAAGATGCCTGAAGGGTGTTAGAAGCCTATAACCTTAACACTCGGATTTAGAGTTTTATTTTTAAACAAGATCAGAAAGCTCTTTCAATATGTCAGCAGGTCCATATTGTGAGATAACATACATTGATTGCCCCTGACTAGATGGTAAAGAAGGGAGGAAAAATGTTGTCTAGGCCAAAATGGAGTCACCATCAGCATTTTGGGTTGTCCTCCTGAATCTTTAGAAGGACCTTTGGAATGAATGGGAAGGAGGGAAGTAATAAATGAATTTCTATTTGCAAGTGATTGATGGGACATATATTTTCTATGCTTCTCTGAATAGAACTCTGGTGTAGAACAGCCTGAAAGGTCTGTTCAGAGCTGTGGTAAAGAGATCTAACTGGGGAGTTCCCTACTGATGGATAATTTGGAGGAATGCCTCTCTGGTCAGCATGCATTCAGGAGGGTCTTCCTTGGATATGCTCAGATAAGCTGACATTGAATTAATCACTGATAGAATGCAAGTTGTTTGGAAAAGATACTATGATAAATGGTAATGTTCCAAGCTATCAAGGCCAGACTGCAAAGAAGATAAGTCTGTGTTCCTAGTTGTTTGCTTGATATGCCACATGACTGTGGTATTGTCCATGAGGACTTGCAAAGTTCCAGACAACAAGAGCTGATGGAACGTCTGTAAATCAAAGATCAGGGCTTTCATACTTTTATGTTTATATACCTGTACCTGCCCTTCTTTGGCCAGACCTCTTGGCCTTTTATGCCCATTGAAACATCTCCCCAAGTCAAGCCTGAAGCATCTGTGGAGACTTTTTGGAAGAGAGAAAAAACAGAGAGAGAACACTGGAATTGAGTGTTATCTGGTTTACCTACCGCTAGAGCTCTTTCTTCACAAAATGTAAGACAGGGATTGGGAAGATTAGTGAGTGGCAATTTTGTTGTCAAATCAACTGTAGGTACCACTGATTTTTTTCATATGGAGTCTGGTAAGTGGAATCATCTGCATTGCTCATGACATGTACCCCAGTACTCTTGGAATCTTTTTTGTAGAGGTCACTTTCAGATTTGAGAGGGAAAGAAATTACAAGTTTAGGAAATGGATTTTTTACTGAGGAAGAAAACCCATCATGCAGGAAGTATCGAGAAGACAATCCAGAAAAACTAGGCTTTGAAACAGATAAAGAATAGATTTCTTGAAGTTTATAGAGTAAAGAACAGATGTAGTGCAAGACTAGTTACAAATTGTAGGTTGAAGAAGTCTGAATCAAAAGATAATCTAAATAACTGCAAATGTGGATACTTTGGAGTCTATAGAATACTACCATGGGGGCTAGGCATTTCAAGAAAATTCTTGGAACTGTAAGCAGACCAAATGGCAAACAAAAAAAAATGAAAATGAAATCCCAAAGCACAAGATCTTAAGAACTTTCTGTGATTTGGATAGATATTGGCTATGAAGGTAAGCATCTTTCAAATTTGAAGCAACCCAATAAGCCTGTTGAAAAATACAAAGTAAGCTTTGGAAGGATAATATCTTGAATTTTGGAAATTTTAGAAATGTATTTAGAATAGATAATTCCAAAATGGGTCTACTTGTCCCTTCTTTCCTTGGTATGAGGAAAAACTTGGAACAAAACCCTTTCCTTTTGGTAAGCAAGGATTGATTCTATGATCCCCTGAAGGACTAGCTCTAGTAAGATTGGAAGAACCAGGTATTGTTGACTTGGGAGTACTTAGGAATGCCAGATGACACTGGAGGGGAATTTCAGCTAGATTCCTACCCATTTTGAAAGATTTTCTGTAGCCAAATGTCTGATGTTTTTATTTTACAAAGGTAAAGTCACCAAGAAAGTATTCTTGTCAGAATAATAGGGGTTTGGCAGAAGTGGAGAGAAGAAGACAAAAGTATTCATAAGTTGGAACTTTGTCACAAAAGAACCTCTGGAGCCTTTAAAATCTGTCCTAGGTTTATCCTGACACCTTTTCTTAGATAATTTCTTCTCTTTTTGCTAGGATTTTTGGGTTTTATAAAAAATGGACCAACTTTGGAGTGATAGTTTCTCTGGAACATTGGTATAGGGAAGAGAAGAACCTTTAAGAAATCCTGCATAATTTTACTTCTTCTGATTTTGGAAATTTTCAGCTGAAGCTGCTCTGAGCAGATTATCCTTTTCTACATGGGTATCTAAAAGCTTAGCATTAACATCATTTGGTAAGAACTGGAGACAAAACCAGGAATACCTCTTAATAACTGATCTCTGAAAAATGCATCAGGGGCATTAAATCATTCCTGTCTGACACCTCCTTAATGAAACAGCCTGTAAATGTTTCAGGAATAATGGGTAATGTGGGTATGCCCTCCACGAAACCTCAACCCAAAACTCACCCTACTAAGTTACCAATACTTGAAGCTGTTGAACACCTAGATCTGGTAGAATACATTGAATATACTATATATAGAATAGCAAATTATAAGTTTTGATGTAGTCAATTCTTAACAGTCATAACATCTTTAGTCAATTTAGGTTAGTCTGTATAAAGGTCTGTTATTACGATCTGCCATGTCTATGCTATTTAGGGTTAATTGCTCAAATAAAGCTCTGCATATGTTGACACTTTCCTAAGATTTTAATGACACTGCTTTGCCTAAATTATTGTTCTCAGACATATTTCATAACTCTTTAAATCATGATATAGTTTATGCAACTGTAAAACAAACTGTATACTAGCATTATCATATAATTTATGCATATGGAAAACAAACTGCACAGCAGAATCCATATCATATCATATTATATATCCTAAGAAGTTGTAAAGCTGTTACTGTAATGTTTGAAATCTCTGTATTCTTGCCATTAATGGGCCTTAATCATGACTGAAAAGGGTCTTTGGACCAGCTTACCTACCCAGTCAACAGACAAAAATAAATAAAATAAATATCCACACTTAATTGAATGATTAGTGGCTTGTATAGCAGAATTGATCATATTCTGTAAAGCATTCTTATTGTCACAGTCGGGGGATATCAGAAATAATCTTATTCATTTTGTCAAAAAGAGACAACAAGTACCTAGACATATGGGTTTGATCATTTATGGGCTAGAAAGAAAGAGTAGCAGAAGTGTACACTTTCTTTCTGTGTTTGTCCATAGCCCTTCTGTCTTTGTCACTTGGTAGTGTATTAGTAGATGGCAAAAGCTTAGAGGACTTATCAGAATCTACCGAAATTATAGTTGGGTCAGAGGAGGAGTACTATTACAAATATTTGTGAGAATCCAGCACTTTGTAAAAACTGTCAGTTTTTTAGGTGTGAGTGGCTATGATTCGGGTGGTAGATGTGCAGGAAAGAAGGTATATTGCAAGACATCTAACATGAAGGAATAGATAATTGCTTAGGGATATCCATGTTCAATGAGTTATAATATCTTTTTGAAGGTTTGAAACCTATTCCCCTTTCTACTTAAAGTGCTGCATTATTTAAGAATAGTGTCACCAAAAGACAATTATTCAAAAGGAGACTCAGGAAAATACATATTTTCATCTTCTGAATTAAATCCTGTAGGGCACTGCATCTGGGAAGAATAAGCCAAAGACTCAACATCAGAAACCAAGGATACCTCATCTTCAGACGAGCTGCCTCTCTTCCTCTTCTCAACAGTGAGAGAAGGAGGAGACAACAACTGAAGGGGCTTCAATGATATTACGACTTTAAAATGCCCTTGTGAAAAGTTGTACTACTCCTTTTATGGATCAGGAGATGGAGTAACATTAGAGGAAACAAAATTAGTTTTCCGCTTCATTTTTTGAGGAGTATCTCCAGAAATTAAGCAACATGGGACAGACTTGGTAAGGGTACCTGCAGCATACCATCTGATCATTCAGAAATAATCAGTTAGGGATCTCCTTTCATGGCCTTGATGGTTGCCTGGATGGTTAGATTGGATGTGCCAAAACCCTGTACCTTATCAGCTTTTGGTGGGGTCTTGATAGGGAAAGCATGGGAAAAAGTTGAGTGGTTTGCAGACCTATCATGTGCCTTGACAGAAACATCTAACTCCAACCAGAAAACAGAAACCATAGATCCTTAGGCTTTTTAACTTTTTTTAAAATGGCTGCTGAAAAACATTCAACAGCAATAATTCAGAGGTGTTTAATGAAGCTAAACTACTTCTAATAGTTTTGGAGATGAAGGATTTACAGATAGAACACTCCCTAAAATTATGTTCAAATGCCAAACAAAATAAGCACTTCATATGACTATCATTATAGAGGATCTGTTCACTGCAGATACATTTCCTTGTATTAGAAGACATGAAATCAAAAACTTTTTTTCTGTCAAAAATTAAAGTAAAATAGGAAAGGTCTCCAACACAGATACCTATCTGCCCAGAAGAATGAAAACTGACACAGGATACATAGCTGAGAGACTGCAATAACAAATGTAGTCTTACTTCACAAACTGGTGGCAAGAATGTTCTGAAGATTTTCACATGCCTACAGCCATTATGTACCAACATGTAATCTTCTGCAAAGGTTATAGGCTGGATGTATGATGTGATAAAAAGGAGCCTAAACTTTTGTAAACTGGCTGGATGTATGATATCCTTGGCAGAATATTTCCCAGTTGTTAGCAGTACTGCAACAGTGATCTAATGAAGAACATATTCTCAGTTTGATCCTCTAGTGCTCACTGTTATGTATTGATAAGATGAGAGCAGGAGGTGCTACCAAAAGCAAATTTGTAGTAAGGGCAGGCAACTCTAGGGCCACCAAGTTTAAAAGAGCAATACAGACTTGTTTGACGGACACTCTGTAATCTGGCACTATGGAACACAGGGGGAGGGAAAATGCATTTAAATAGCTTAGAGAAGAGATTTCTAAAGAATGTACTCTTGTGCTTACTAATAACAGCCAATAAAAGAGGAGAGACTGGGAATTATTTGATTAAATTGTCATAAGGGGTAGATAAAGTACATGCTCTAAATGGATTACTACTTTAGTAGCCTAAGCTTTATGGTGTTACCCCTACTGCACCCACTAGTTTGTCAAAGCTTTGTATGTTTTCCATGCTCTCTGTCTGCCAGGAGCATGTGCAACATTCCATATAAAAAGCAAATGGAGCATCAAAAGTTTCAGAGATTTCTTGTTTAAGAAAGTGGCAGGAGACCTGAAGACATGTGCTAGGAAAAATATAGCTATAACTATATATAGAAGAATTAACTACACCCTAGCAACTCGCAGGAAATGAAGACTGGAGGAAGGGATGGCTACTACAATGGTGTTCAGTTAGAATATCTACTGTTGCAGTACATTTACTTGCACACCTGTTCTGTGTTCATAAATGTCACCTCTACAGGAACCTAAGCCACATGGGTATATTAGTACAGCTCTGATAGGAAAAAGAAGGATAAAGCCAATACTTAAGACTTCAAAAGCCCCTGCAATATGCTCCTAGCAAAGTCTGTTCTGGACAGGGCAAAGGAATCCAATATGTAATTCTTTGTAATGGTATATACATAGAACTAATTTGCTGTCTCTAGAATACTTCTAATGTCCACCCTTTTCCAGAAGGCCAAAGAAGTAACCAATGCCCTTGCTGAATGAGCTGCTTGGAAATGATTTAGTATGGTGTCTATAATATAATGTATTTAGCAGAAGACAACCATCTAGACCCATTCAACTTTGACTCTGGTTGTCCTTTCCTCTTGCAAGAGGAAAACAGCTGATCAGCTTTCCTGAATAGCTTGACTTTTGTCTAGGTAGTACCTGAGCTCCCTGTGTACTTCAGAGAATGAAAACTTCCTTCTCCCTTGTTCTTTGATCAGGAAACAAAACAGTGAGATTATTAGCCTGATTTAAAGTAAACTCTGAGACAACGTTAGGCATAAAGGAAGGATTTTCTCTCAATGAAACCCTGTCATTGTGAAAGATGACATATGGTTGACTCACCATAAGTGCTTGCAACTCAGATACTCATGTAGCAAATATCAGAGCAATATGTAACATTGTCTTCCATGTTAAAGACCTCAAATCAGCCTTGTGAACTAGTTCAAATGGAGACTTAGTAAGCTTCTCAAGTATAAAACTGAGACTCCACGGAGGAGCCATGTGCCTCTTAGATGGGCAGAAATGAGCATTGTTAGAGGGGAGGAATCTAACGGCAGACAAAAAGGAATGGCTTACAAATGTACCTTGATAAACCATTAGACAGTAACTCACACAAACAACTGAAAACCAGAGATAACCAGGCCAGACTAGGATCCTGGTTCTTAGGCTGGCACCAAACAGAATTTTTTTTCCACTTACACATGTAATGTTTCCTAATAGTACTTTTTCTTACATCCTCTAGTACCTGCCACACATCCTCAGAAAAAAAGGTGCCTAAAGGTATTAACACATTTAAGCCTATAGCACCTTTTTTTTCTGTACTTCCAGCTCCTTATAGTGTCCAGAACTTTTCTGGGTTTGGCATCTTTAACTAAGATCACCTAATAATAGGCAGTATTGGAAAGGGTACAGACTTATTAACAAAATTACTCTAAGATTGCTAATCCAGGATGTCCTTCAGTAGATGAATTAATCACTGTCACTTATTATTCATATTTATGTTCACAGTTTCATAAATGAAAGCTTCACATATTATTGAGGGATATGATGTTATATGCCATGGTGGGAGACAGGAACATTCATTGTCAATGTCCATCTATATCACACTATACTTGAGATATTACTAGTTGTTTAATAATTATGAAAATAAACAATATTTCTATATGTAGTTAATTCTTTGAAAAAACAACCATCTTACAAAGTATTCTGTGGCATCAGGTGCAGCCTTAGATATTATTGAAGAAAACCGTCTTTGATATTTGCACTTTAGGTTGCTCATCAGATATTCCATGTTATTTATATTGCTAATTATACAATTAAACATATGTTTTCATATTGGTGTTAAGTATCTCAGTAAACATGCTCTCATAATAGGATTTATTGTTGTCATGTAAAAACTTATGCCTGGTTAACTAAAATGTTCTAACAATATAGGTCTAAGATGTACAAATTCTAAAATATGATTTGTTTGTGAATATTTAACAAAAATGTAATTTTGGGTCTGTGTGCATTATAATATATTATAGTAGTTATGGAAGAACTATAAATGCACTTACTATTAATACAATAAAGAAAACTTCATACTGATAGCATTGCTATTTGGACAGTTTTAATAGTTTTTATTGTTCACAGAATATTTACATTTGTTTATCTTATAGTTTTTAAGTTTCTTTTACAGAAAATTCTCTGGAATGCAAGATGAGTTTAGGCTGCATGACATTTTATACCACATAGGTGTTTGTTTGTTTAAAATACTTTCGGTTAGGGATCCAGGCACTAAGTCCGCTAATGATTGGTAGTGGATTTTACATGGTTACCAGCCCTGATGCACAACCTTCAACGAAGGCACACCCCATTCACGACGCCACCACACACAAGACGGCAGAGAATTGAATGGGACAACGACGCGCGCGCTAACGGTGACAAGACGCAGCACCAGCACCACCACCGCAGTTCTTATACCACATAGGTGTTAATGACTTAAAATATTGTCATCCAGGCACTACTGGAGTGCATCAAATTATCCCTGTCTTGTGTGAGTAAATCCTGTCTGTGGGGAAGGTTATGGTATATAGGTTTATAGGTATTTACTAAGCTAATTACCAAAATAGCCTTTTAATCCAAGCCATGCATCCCAGTTGACCTTGTCCAGACTGAAAAAGAAGGTGCGCCCACTGTTGTTTTGTCAGAACAGAGTCGCCATCACAATTTTTGAGAGTCCTTCTGGAGCTTTTGAAGAACCTTGGTAATCAGCGCAAAAGGTAGAAATGCATACAGGAACATTCCCATCCATGGGGATGAAAAAGCATCTGTCTTCCACCCCTGCCTGCAAGGAGTCCTGGAGTAGAAGTTTTCTAGTTGTCTGTTCTGAAAAGGGGAAAACAGATCTATTTGAGGTGCCCTACAGGCTGATCAGATATTTGAAGACCTCAAGATAAATTTCCATGAGTAGGGATCAAATTTGGTCCTGCTGAACTTGTCTACAATAAGATTTTACTCTGATGGAAAGTATGAAGCCTGAAGAGTCATTCTGAGTTGAACTGCTACCTCCCATGCCATTATAGCCAGTCTACAAAGTGAATAGGCTCTGGTACCCTCTTGTGTATGTATCACATCACTATGGTATTGTCTTTGTAGACAGGCAGAGGTCCTGAAAACAGAGAATATTAGAGGCCTTCAAATCACTGATGGCAGCCAAAAATCTCTCTGACATTTATGTGCTTCTGTCTATCTACAGAAACACACAGAACTTGCGGTTTTACCCTTTTTGACACTGCACCCCATGCCAGGTCAGAAGCATCTGTGGTTACTGACTGGGGGACGTCGGAAGCAGATACCTCAATTGCACATGATCTGCTCTACCCACCATACAGTTTCTCTCTTTACAAATCCCAGACCTTGAATCTGAAAAGGCAATGGATGTAAATACTGAGTAACAGCTGGCATGAGGTACCACTGTATTTTACCTCATGTGCAGTCTGCCAAAGGGCAGCATGATAATCATTGATGCCACAATCCTAGAATCCTGAGCAACTCCTTTTTAGATGCTTGTTTTAGGCTGGATAATCTTAGGAAGACATTTTGGAACATTTCTCCTTTCTTTGGAGGGAGAAAGGTTCTTCCCAAGGTCATGTCCAATAAATATCCAAGGAAAACCATTTTGTTACACAGAATGGGAGAAGATTTCTGCCAAGTGATTTCTAAATCCCAGATTCAGTTGAATTTCCTAATTAGTTGTTAGAGACTCTTGATAGCTGAAAAGAATCTGAAAAGATAAGATAATCATTAAAATATAGAAAAACCTGCATGCCTTGGAGTCTGCAGTAAGCAAAAGACTTAGCTAATTATTTTGCGAATACCCTTGGTGCAGTGCAGAACTCGAAGTATAAAACAGAGGACTGGTATTGTAAGCTTGACACAGCAAATCTTAAGAAATGCCTGAACTGCTTGGCAATAGGGTTATGGTGATAGGAATCTTTTAGATCCAGCTTTACCAAAAAAGCTAAATCTGGGAGCAAAGGTACACATTTTGAAGTGATAACATCTTGAATTGACATGGACTTTTGGAAAAGAAAGATCTAGTAATGGCCTCCAGGATCCGTCTGATTTGGGAACTAGAAAAAGCATTAAATAATAAACCTTGCCTAGGGAATTGAAATACATTGGTTCTATTACTCCCTGAGACAGCATGGTGTGCAGAATAAGAGGAAAGAGAGCAATCTGGTTCCATTGGCAAGAGGGAATCCAATGAAAAGAGGGAGGGATTCCCATTGACAACAGTACCTTTGTTAAATTGCACTTAAAACCCAACTGTCTAAGAATATCTGGTGCCAAAAGGGAAGCTGAAGTCCAAGGGGCACCGAGAGGTTGTCAGGGCGGAGGCAGGGGGTGGCCTAAATCGATGGATAGTCAGGCTGACTTGGAAGACTTCTTATGTTTAGAGGCTTTTCCCTTCTTCTTAGAACTTCCTTTCCATTGCCTTTTCCAATCCTTGATTACTTGTCCCCTCGTTGCTTAAACTGTTTATTAGGAAAGTGGACTATGGAACAGGAGGAAAAAAATGGTATTTGATTTAAAAAGGGTGGTTGAAAAAGATGTGTCACACTTTGTATCAGTTTTTCCCTTTCATCACACTTCTTAAGCACCTCTGTTGCATAAAGGTCATGATAGAATCTGTATCTAAGGGAGAATTTAGAGCTGAGATTTGACTTTATCATGGAGGTTTTGAGAATGAAGCCAAGCAAGTCTCATCAAAAGAAATCTAGAAACAACTATTTTGGAAGTAGAATCAGAGGCACACTTAAGAATATGCTTAGCCACCTGAGAAAAAACTATCATAGAAGCATTTAATTATTTTTTTTTTAACTTGGAAGAGGGAAAGTTAACCATATTCTCAAAAGGTAAGCAAAACGTTTAATATATGGGTTGGAAATTAAACATTTTGAAAGTTAAATAATAGAAGAATAACATTCTCTTCCCAGCTTATCCATTGTTTTCTCATCTTTATCAGAGAAAATGGGATTAAAAGCTGTAGCCTGTTTGGCAGCAGCAGATTTAATGAGGGGCAGAGAGAGAGAGAGAGAGAGAGAGAGAAAGAGATGACTACTGGGTCTGCTTTACAATAGAAAATAGGTACTTATCTGTATAGGGCACCTTATATAACCTGTCACACCTCTTGAAAGCCAATGTTTGCCTGTCATGTATACTAGTTGCATTAAAAAAAAAACAATTCTATAAGGCAAGGCAACACAGGAGGAATAAGTGTAGCATTAGGCTTTTGTAATTGTATTGAATCATATGTTTTCTGTATCATACAGACTTCACCCTATTCCCACTGAAAGACCTCAATCATATTAAACAAAATATCAGTGAAAAGAGATTTCTTAAGTAGACAAGTCTGAACATATACTTTCTTTTTCCCTTATATATTTTATTGACATTTTTAATACCGTTCAAGTCTTATAGAAAAGAAAATACAAATTTAACCAGTTATTACTACCGATGCATTCTTCAAAATCAGAATGCACTAAGAAGAATCCACTTAAGGACACCCCACTCCTTGCATTGATTGCTCTTCTGACTGGAAAATGCTGTTCAGAATGGGAACTTTTCTTGTCTGAGGAAAAAGCAGATAATACCTTATTTGCAAACTCAGTAAATCTATTCAGTTTACAGAAATAGAGACAAGATATTGGAAATTTTCTTTCTCACCAAGCAGTGTCTCCCAGGAAGGCCTGCCCCTTAAGTCCACTGGTCCCAGTTTCCACAATCCCCTCTCAGCCAAGTGAAGGCCCTTCATCTGCCCCTTCTCCAGCCAGTAATAAAAATTTTTCCTTGGCCCACACTGGGCTTCCCTACATCCGCAGAGTATGTGGCCATATCCTGGTCTTTGTTGACTGCTAATGCTACACCAAGGGTACCTGGAGAAAAAGATAGGTGGTCTGAGGAACAACAATTAGCCAAAGCACAGTTAATTACCAGTAGCTGAGGTAAAGAAGGAGCTGGACAAACACTGAAAGACCCTTTATCAAATTACTTCTTTTTGTACACTGGGGAAGGTAATGCCAAAAAGACATATTGCTGTTCCACTGCATAAGCTGAGAAAGAAGATCAGAAGACAGATAGTGTTAGAAAGGAAAACTGGTTCTGAGGTAAGTATATTGCTAAATGTTCACCACAAGCACAATGTCCTTTTACCAAAACCCTAAATAATAAAATGTTAGGCTTTTAGTCATACAATAAACTTTTTTCTCACAAAATGTTCACATAAACACTATAAACAAATGTCTGTTAATATTACTAACAGTCCCTTTCTCTTTATTTCAGTAATACCTAACAGAATTCTTGTTTATCAGATAAAAAAAGAAGTTATGTATGCACCATAACATTCCATGTGTGTTGTCCATCTCACCTTCATTCTTCTCTGGTTGGGTTCAGAATCGATCCTCGGTTCCGACTCGGCTGTATACAAAAGCTTGAGGTCTTCCACTGGCTCGTGGCCGTATCCCTATCCCATCATGCTGTAGTAAAGCTCCCCAGATCTTGTTTGCTGGTAACAAAAGTTACCTAATGGACTATTACAGCATATTAAGACAATGAAGAAGGTCAGAAAACATACTTGCCAAATGTAACCACTTGGCCCTCCAGGAGCCATAGGCTGGTGGAAGGAGGGTGGGAAGTAAGAATGAAGGCAAGATGGACAACACACATGGAATGTTATGGTGAGTACATAACTTCTTTATGTGCTGTTGTCCTAGCTTGCCTTCATTCCTCACTGGTTGGGACAGCATCCCTAGCACCATGTTTCTTGGGAGGCTCACAGAGAATATTCTTCAGAACAGTGGACCCAAAGGAGGCCCTGTTCCTGGAGGCCAAATCCACTTTGTAATTCCTGATAAAGGTATGAGGCATTGCCCATATTGCAGCAGCACAAATGGTATGTACTGGTAGTCTAGCACGAAAAGCAGAAGAAGTTGCTATGACTCTCCTAGAATGACCCTTGACTTTATAGGGAAGACCTTTGTTGTTAGATCTGTGTATAAAAGTAATACAATCGGATAGCCATTTTGAAAGTGTGACCTTAGATACAGGAGCACCTTTCTTAGCTTCTGAAAATGAAACAAGTAATTTGTCAGATTTCCTGAAGTCCTTTGTCCTATGTAAGTAGAAATGTAATTATCTATGTACATTCAGTTGGTGCAGCATATATTCTGTCTTGTTGCCACAGTTGGGAAAAAACCCTGGTAGTTCTATGGACTGATTTAGGAAGGATGGGTTTGTTCGAAGGGATACTCTATCTTTGTGGAAACACATGTAGGGGGGGGCTTATCGATAATCTTGCAGCTCTGAACCCTTCTAGCAGAAGTGATGGCAATCAAAATACTCGTTTTCCATGTCAAGAACTTTAGATCACACGATGATGCAGGTTCAAAGGAGGGGGAAGACTCAAACAGGACAAAACAAAGTTTAGGTACCATGGTGGTAGAGGAATCTTAATGGGTGGTCTTAACAAAATAGTTCCCTTCAGGAAGGGTTTGCATAGTCTGTGAGACATCAGATTTGGGGCTAAATCACTTATATGAAAATTAGATATCGCTGATAACTGGACTCTGATGGTAGCTGCAGCTGCACCTTCATTAAATAGCTTAGCTAGAAATTCAAGAATAGAACTTATAGGAGCAGAAAAGGGATCAGTGAGATTACTTAATGCCCAGGAAGAAAATCTTTTCCATTTACTCATGTTTTCTCATGGAAGCCTTATGAGATGAGATCAAGATATGTTTCACAGAAGGAGAAAGGTTAGGGAGCCTGGCTATATTTGGAATCGGTGCAGCCAAGCTGTCACTTTGAGGGTTTGAAGAGAGGGATGGAACATTCTCGATGCATGAGTTAGAAGGCCTGGAACTGGGTCCAGAACCTACAACTCCTCCTGGAGAGAAGGCCAAAGGAAGGGGAACCAAATTTGATGAGGCCAGTATGGGGCGATGAAAATCAGATTCCTTCCCAATGAGCTGGCTTTCTGAAGAACTTTGGGTATCAGTGGAATGGGAGGGAAGCCATAGAGGAGACCAGAGGGCCAATCATGTACAAGTGCATCCCTTGGTGATTCCCCCGGAGAGGTGATTACGTCAAAATAGCTGCTGCGTTTGGCATTCATGGATGTGACAAAAAGGTCACAGCAAGGATGGCCCCATTTGTGGAAAATCATCTCCGCTACTTGTTTTAGAGACCACACGTGAGGCATCAGAATAGCTCTGCTGAGTTTGTCTGATATCACATTGGATTTCCCTGGAATGTGCATTGCTATCAGAATGCATTGGGAGGAGGTTGCCCACTGCCATACTCTCAGGGCCTCTCGATAAAGGGGGTAGGATCTGGTTCCTCTTTGTTTGTTTATGTCCCAAACAAATGACATGCTGTCTGTCTGCATTGCAATCATCCCCAGCGAGAGAGAGTCCTGAGGTGCTTGCAATGCCAAAAGCACTGCTCTCATCTCTAGGACATTGATGTGCAAATGTGCCTTGTGATCCTGCCAAATGTCTTGAACTGTCCTTCCCAGATAATGCCCCCCCCCACCCTATTTGGGAGGCATCCATGGTTACTGTGGATAAAGGCTGTGGAGGGACAAAAGGTCAACCTCATGTCACATGAGTGGAGTGAAACCACCAGTGAAGGGCTTTCTTGCAGGACTCTATCAGAATTTGGTGAGACATGGGTAGTTCCTGCAATGACCACTGAGTGAATACTGGCCACTGCAGAATTCTCATGTGCATGTGTGCTAATGGAACTAAGTTTATCGCTGCTGCCATGGTTCCCAAGACTTTCAGAACTGTTCTTGCCTGTACCCTTTTCTTGGAAAGAAGGTTTAAGACCTGACATCATAGAACTAAAACTCTTTCTGGAGGAAGTTTTACCATCATTTTTATTGTCTCTAGATCTGCCACTATAAACAATACGCTGAGATGGCAACAAGCAGATGTTTCATAATTTATCATGATTCCCAGGTGAGAGCAGAGAAGTAGTGTGGTGTCCCTTATCTGCAGTAGTAGATGCTCGGTGGTGGCAGTTATGAGCCAGTCAACTAGATAAGGAAACACTCTGAATCCTAGATGTCTTAGGTGAGCCATGACCACTGCCATGCACTTGGTGAACACTCTGGAGGCTGTAGTGAGACCAAAGGGCAATTCTTGAAATTGGTAATGACTGGCTTCCAGCCAAAAGTGCAGATGCCTCCTGGATGGCATGACCATTTTAATGTGGTGGTACACATCCTGAAGGTTTATAGGGTACATCTAATTGTCTTTAGACAGAAAGGGAAAAATTGACTGCAGTGCTATCATCTGGAACTTTGACTTGCTTACTGAATCATTTAATCTTCTGAGGTCCAAAAGGGGCTTCCAGTCCCCTGTTCTCTTTGGCACTAAAAAGAACCTTGAGTAAGTTCCGGATCCTATCTCATCTGTGGGGACTCTTTGAATGACTCTTTTGTCCAGCAATTTTTGAATTTATAAAGTTGCCTGTTCCCTCTGAACAGGTGGAACATCTGGGGTGTTCTTTATGTTTGGGATGGAAAGGGAGAAGGGTATAGACTAGCCTTTGGATATGATACTTTGTACCCATTTGTCTTTTGTTATTCCCAGACAAGCTTCTTGGTACAAAGATAAGTGACCCCCCAACTGCCTCCAGAGAGGGACAGATGGGCCTCCCTTCAGGAGCACTGACAGGGCCTACCACTGAATAAATCCCCGTCACCCTGATTTTGCAGCCCGCTCTCTTTGAAGGGGGCATTGATAAAGGTAGACTTAAAAGGTTCCTCAAAGTCACCTCAGTGCATCCAGGAATATCTCCTCAGGGAAATTCCTGAATCTGCTGCCCTACTCAATCCATCTGCTGCATAATAAATAAGCCTCATGGAGGAGTTAACCACAGAGTATAAGGTGGAGAGCTGAGAGGAAACCTTGTCTGATGCCCCTACAGCTACTGAACCTTGTAGAGTATCTCCTAGCTCCTTTAGGAGATCTCTTTGTAGCCTAGTAAAATGCTTTAGGTAGTTCAATGATCTGAGTGCAAAGGTCACCGAAGAGAACATGTGCTTTCCGTATCTCTCCATCATTCGAGACTCCTTGTTCGGCGGATGGAAAGATGAGGATGTCTCTGCAATTTCCTTTGTGGTGGCTGCCACCACCACCACCATAGCTACTGGGACACCCTTAGTAAGAAATACCCTGTCTGTAGGTGCAGTTATAAATTTGTTTGGCCTCTGAGGAACAGGTTCCACTGAGTCTGGAGACTCACATGCCTTTCAAAATTCTATGAGTTCATTGAAAGGCAGAGACACTCAAATGACGGAAGGGGGAGACCCAAAAGCCTTCAGGTATACAGACTCCTCCTCAGAAGGGATGATGGACTTCCAGCTGCCTCTCTGTTTAAGGATTTCTAGAATGTAAGCAAAGGACATATCCTCAGACGGCGAACGAGGGGACCCTTCTGACTCATCAAGGTCTCTGTCTGAAGTGACTGACTCCTTTGGGGAGTCTAAATGCTTCCTCTTGCAAAGTCTCTTACAAGGAACCTCTTCAGAAGGGTATTCTGGAGGTTTCAGAAGAGAGGGGTTCACCCGATGGGACATCATGAGGCCTAGGGTCTCTGCATGTCTGTGGATGATGTGGTGCCAAGACAGACACTGGTGCCTTTGGGGGAAGAATGTCAGAACCCAAGAGTGGAGCTGTCTGTGGAGACAGCACTCTCCTCATCACCTTGAAAGTCCCCTTTACTAATCCAATGACACCTCTGGCTGCGAAGAGCCAGAAGGCATCCCAAAAACCAAGGGTGTTGGCTCTGAGGCCAATGTAGGAGCTGAGCTCACCCGTGCCGAATCCCTGAGAGGCAAGTTCATATCCCTCAACTGTCCAATCGACTCTCCTCCCCAGACCCGATGGGGAGCGTTGGCTCTTAGGCCCCTCAAGCTCAGATGGAACTGTGGATGTCGGAGCAGATGTCAGGCCTGAAGATCCCAGAATGGATCTTGGCACTGAGGGTTCCACTATGATGGGTTCCAGGCATTCCAACTCAGAGGTCCCGGGTCAGCTCAGAGGAAGAATTGATGTCGAAGGAGAGGTCTTGGTCAGTTCCGAATCCCTCAGGGTTGTAGCCGATAGCAATTTGGCCAGCACCGGTGTCCTTCAAAGTCTGCACACCACCTGATCCACGTCACCATCAGACCCCTAGAGGACTGAGAGGAGGCAGCAAGAGAGTCTATTGGTTGTAGAAGAGGTGACCTTAAAGTAGGGGAGACCAGTACCAATTCTGGAGAACAGCTCCATAAATCAAACTCTATCACTACGGATACTGAAGGAGACAATGAGGGAGATTTTCCAAGCCCAGCAATCTTCGGGTCTAGAGATGCAACTTTGGTCAGCTTTTTGCTGGCTCTGATTGGCCAGAAGGAGATGACCATTTTCCATATCTGTCAGATTTGGATGAAGGAGACTTGGTCAGTTTTGAAGATCCCTGACCTTCTTCTAATGCCTCAGTGAAAGGGAATTTCAATAAACCTCTTACTATAAGCATGTTCTTCCTTTCAAGCAACACTCCAGAACTAAGAGTGGCAAATAGAACAGGGTTCTTGCAGATGCAAAGCTCCTAAACAGTATACACAAATAGTGTGTCCATCCGTGATGGACATTTTTGGTTGCATTTTACACACTTCTTAAACCCAGAAGGTTTGCTTTCTTTATGTTCCTTAGACATAGTCAGTATATTAAAGTCATCAACAACAATATAGTTATAAGAAGGTATCTAACTACTCAGCAGTCTAGTAGACAAAATCAAAGTTATCACTAAATACATATATATATATATATATATATATATATATATATATATATATATCTATATATATACATATAAATATATATATCAAACAACAACAAGAAGAAATATATAACAATTACAACAGAGAAAAGGGAAGGGGTGGCAATTCTCTAACTTAAACGAAGTTACCTAGCTCAAAAGGGAGGGGGAAGGGAGAAAGATGGCCATCTAACTTAAACGGGCAATGGCAGCCCTGTAACCTAAACAAGCTGCCAGTTTTAGTTAGGAAGAAGCAACAGGAACAACAATTTTCTTAGTAACACTCTCTAATTTTAAATGTGTGTAAAAAAGGCTTTAACTCTAAAAATTAAGCCGGGATTAAGGAGTAACACAGGCCTGAGAAAGAAAAAAATGACATCCAGAAACAAAGCAGAAGAGCAAACTCTCTTAAACTAACAGAAAACTACTTAAACAGTAATCGCTAACTAAATAGCCAAAAACAGCAACTATATTAATAATGAGAAGAAAAAAAATTGTTCAACTTAGCCAGAGCCAAAATGGAAGCATCAGATCTTTTTAGCGGCAAACGAGATCTGGGGAGCTTTACTAGAGCATGATGGGATAGGGATACAGCCACGAGCCAGTGGAAGACATCGAGCTTTTGTATATGACTGAGTTGGAACCGAGGATCATTTCCAAACCCAACCAGTGAAGAATGAAGGCGAGATAGGACATCATCACATTTAAATTTTAGAAGAAAGGTTTTCACTAAGAGGGACTTATCTACCCAGCTTAAAGATCACAGCTAACTAACAGGATAACATAAGGACTACCAAAGAAGTGTTCACTTCAGCTGCAAAAAAAGCTCCTGAGCTTTTAGTACTCTACCTGACTTTAACATGGAGCTCCATTTGTGCTCCTGGTAAGTGGAGTTCATGGAAAAGGGCCTATAGCTTTAAGAAGCTGGCTGCTGCAGGAAGAGTAAACTTGTATAGCTTAGGCAACTGCAACTGTGATAAATTTACAAACAGCAAGGGATACACTGAGTTTAAAAAAAAACAAGAACATGGAAACCAGAAATTCATTATATAACTGCTATGGTAATTAAGAGCAGTTAGCTTTAGTTGCAGATGATATTATTTCGTACTTGATAAATCCAGAAAAGGGCACTGCAGCATTAAGGAACTTTCTGATACAGTTACAAGTTTGTTTAGGTTAGAAAATAAATGAAGACAAAACAAAGACTACGGGGTAAATTATTTACCCATGCATGTTCATGTTCAGCAATATCCATACTTATAGGAACATAAGATGAAGTATTTAGATGTATGGATAAAAATAATTCTGTTATGGCAGAAAAGGATATGTGAGAAGAGACTAAACAAAAGACAATGCAACAAAATGAGAAACTGGAAGCTCTCAATTACAGATATAAATAGTAAGATGCAAACAGTGAAAATGTTTTAGTCCTTTTTCTCCTATATATACTTCAGATATATTTTATAAACCAATGGAAAAGGTGTACATAACAATAAAGAGTTGAAGAAATTTAATTGGGAAGGATAGAGAGCAAGAGTTAAGTGGGATATGTCGATTCCCCTATTAGAATAAACTGATTTAGGGTCACCTAATTAAAAGGAGTACTTTGAAGTTACCAAGTTAAGGCTATATATCTAACTCAAGCAAAAGGTTATAAATCAAACTGAAAACTCATGATGATGAAACAAGGGGAGTTTAGAAAGACTAGGACTTTGAATGTATCCTTAAGGAGAATAACAACAATCATACAGAATAATAGTTCAATAAAAAAATCAATCATGGGAATGCAACAAAAGGTTATAAAAAAGTCATATGGCACAAAGGATCATTTATTATTCAATAAAACCATAATAAAAGCTGAAAATGGGAAGAATATAAGCATGGCATGGAGAGATGACAAAAAACCATTCAACAGTATTCCACATTCTTGGATTACAGGATGCTTACAGAGTTATAAAATACACCCTATATTGATCAGTTACATTTTGGTCAACATGAAACAATGACAAACCACTTTGCAGCTGATCCACAATAAAGGGTAAATTATTATTCCAGAGATAAAAATTCAAAGGGTGATATTCTAGTGTGATTCTTTCTCACCGTTGCTATTTTGTCTTGCTGTTAACCCATTAATCTGTTTATGTAATACCTAGGCTATGGTTACAACATAACTTCCAGAAACCACCCTTGTTCAAAGACATCTCATCTACTTTTTGTGGATGATTTAAAACTGTATACCTGTATCATATAAGGATCTGAAAGAACAACTATAAATAGTTAAATCTACTGTTCCAAACTAAAAAAACACGCATGCAACAAAAAAGGTTGCTGAACCAAAACACTACAGTAACTCCACCAACCAACTATATACACCCAAGAAAAGGGGGAATGGTAGAGGTGTACTACCAGTAAGGTAGTGTGTGTGTTCTATGAACATCTACTGTTACAGGTAAGTGGAACATACGAAACTGCACTATGTTCAATAAACAAACTGCGTTCCTGTCATATGAGTAGATTCCCAAAGCTTACCCAACCTGGGATGATAAAATCCAGAATTCGGAGAAGCCACAACAAAACCACAGGTGCCAAAGAATAAAATGTATTGAGCGCTTTCATCTCCAAAATACAAGACTTCTTCAGAATAACCTGGGATGATGAAGGATGAGAGTCCAGGAGCACGTGGAGAATGGTCTTCACAAAGCCTATTCTGGATCAAGAAAGAAAAAGCATCCAGTTTGTAGTGCTTCATGAAGGTATGGACAGAGGATCAAGTAGCTGCCTCTAAAATGCTTTTACAGTCCACTCCTTTCCAATAAGCTTCAGAAGAGGAAAAGGCCCTTGTTGAATGTGCCTTTACTTTGGCTGTATTCACCTTTGGTGGGTGTAACAAAAAGCAATACCAGAGGACAATCAATGTGCAGTGGATTGCTTACAGACAGTTTGACTTTTCTTTACACAAAAAGACGAAATGAAAAAGCCTTTCAGTCTGCATAAAGGGCTTTATTATCTGAGCTGCCTGTGCAGGTCCAAGGTACAAAGTATCCTCTCTCTCTTATTCTTAGATTCTGGAAAGAACACAGGGACATTAATAGACAGATTGAGACTGAATTCTGAGACCACTTTTGGCATGAAAGAAGGATTAGTGCATAACGCAACCCTATCCCTGCGGAAAAAAGGTAAGGCTATCACACTGTGACATCTTGCAGCCCAGAAACTTGCCTTGTAGATGTCAGAGCAATAAGCAAAACAGTTTTCTATGTTAAGGACTTGTAATCCATGTGAGCTGATAGTTCAGAAGGTGGTAATGTCGATTTTGTAAGAAAAAGAAGTTATGTACTCAGAATAATGTTCCATCTGAGTAGTTCTACTTCATTTGTCTTCAACCTGTGGATACTGGATCCGTATTGGATCCGACCCGGCAACTTCACAAGCATCTGCTCTGAGCTCCAAGCTCCTCCCCTTACCCATAATACACCACCACTACTTTCCAACCCTCAAATCAAGTTTGCTGCACCTTACACTGAACAACCTGATCCCAAAACACCTTACACATATAAAACACCATCTATGAATGCTGTCCATATGGTAAAGCCAGGGAAAAGGAGGGAGGGACGGTTGAAGACAAATTAAGTAAAACTACTCAGATGGAACATTATGGTGAGTACATAACTTCTTTATTTGAAGTAGTTTACTTAATTTGATCTTCAACCTCTGGGACAGAGTCCCCAGCTATTAAACACCTAGGTGGCCCTCATGGAAGGATATTCCGGAGCACCGCGGAACCAAAGGATGCTCTCGTTTGAGAAATCAAATCCAATTTATAGTGAGAAATAAAGGTATGAGATGAGGACCAAGTAGCCACAGAACAAATGTCGTCTAAGGATACTCTCGACCAAAAATCTGCAGAAGTTGCCATGGACCTAGTCGAATGAGCTTTAACTTGACCTGAAGGAGACAAACCTCTATCTTTGCAGATCTGAAGGATACATAGGAAGATTCACCTAGCAATGGTCACCTTGAAAATAGGTTTGCCCAAAAAAGGTTTATAAAAGGACACAAACAACTGGTCAGATTTATGAAAAGTTTTGGTCCTGTGCAAATAGAACCATAACTGTCTATGGACATCCAACAGATGCAACTTGTATTCAATTTTGTTTGTAAAATTTGGAAATAAAATGGGCAAATTGACAGTTTGATTGATATTAACCTCTGATGCTACTTTTGGGAGAAAACAAGGATTGGTGTGAAGAGAAACCCTGTCCTTGTGGAAAATCATGTATGAAACCTTGACAGACAATGCCTGAAGTTCTGAAATCCTTCTAGCAGAGGTGATAGCCACTAGAAAGGCTGTCTTCCAAGACAGAAACTTGAGATCTGTAGTTGCTGCAGGTTCAAATGGAGGAACAACCAACACTTAAAGTACCATAGTAAGATCCCACGGGGGAATGGGATCTTTGACTGGAGGACTAAGAGAAAAGTACCTTTAATAAAGGCTTTGCACAATCTGGAAGAGGCTAAAGAAGCAGAGTTCTCACCCACGTGAAAATGAGAAAGAAATGGTGGCTAGTTGAACCTTGACCATAGATGAGCTAGCCTCTTGATGAAAAAATATTTGCCAAAAAAATCAAGAATAGCCAGAATGGGAGCCGTGAATGGATCTAAACTCCTTTGAGAAGCCCAAAAGGAAAAACACTTCCATTTGCTGTGATAAATCTTCCTGGTGGATTACTTATGAGCTGCCACCAGAATAGACCTGACCGAAGAAGACAATCCAGGAGTCCTAGCAATTAAGGGAACTGGAACAGCCAAGCTGTGAGCTTCTGACTGTTAAGATTTGGATGAGGGACCCTTGAGGAGTGTGAAATGAGATCCTGAATGAGATCCAAGATCCAAGGAGGAGTTAGAAGATGTGACCAAAGGAAGGGAAACCATACCTGGTGAGGCCAAAATGGGGCAATGAGGATCACTTTGATCCCCAGTCGAAAAGCTTTATGTATGCATTTTGGAATAAGGGGTACAGGAGGATAAGCATAAAGAAGACTGGGAGGCCAAACATGGACTAAAGCACATCTGGTAGACTCCCCCAGTGGGGGGTTCAGAGCGAAGAACTCGCTGCACTTTGCATTGGAAGGAGATGCGAAGAGATCACAGTAAGGTCGACCCCACTCTAGAAAGATCTGCTCTGCTACTGAAGGATTCAGAGACCACTCATAAGAAATCAGAATAATCCAGCTTAGTTTGTCCACTAGAATGTTGGCCCGCCCCAGAATATGCATTGCTAACAGAAAACGACTGGTGGAGATTGACCATACCCATACTCTCATGACCTCACAACAAAGGGGGGTAAGATCTAGTCCCTCCCTGTTTGTTGATATACCAGACCACCGACATGTTGTCTGACTGGATTGCAGTGATTCCCAGAGGTAGAAAGGCATGAAAGGTCTGCAACACTAAAAGGACCGCCCACATCTCTAGAACATTTATATGCAAATTGGTCTCGATCGGGGACCACATGCCTTGGACTGTCCTTCCCTAACAATGCCCCCTCCACCCTAGCTGGGAGGTATCCATGGTCACTGTGGCTTGGGCAGGGACTGAAACAAAAGGTCATCCCTCCAAGATTTCCGAAGAATGCATTCACCAAAGAAGGGACGACCTACAGACTCTGCTGAGGTGCATTGGCTGCGACAATGGAAGATCCAACAAAGACCATTGCACCGCTAGAGTCCAGAGTAGTACTCGCATATTTAATCGAGCACATGGCAAAAGTGTTATTGTCGCTTCCATAGAACCTAGAGCCCTTAAGACCGACTCTGCTGAGGGAAGGTGAGATCGGTAAATGAATGTGACATGCATCCTTAAATTTTGAACTCTATCCAAGGTGAGGAAAACTTTTGTCTATAACATGTCTATCCAGCTCCTATGTATTCTATCACCTGGACAAGATTCAGAAGAGATTTGGCTGTGTTGATTGTAATCCCTAGATAGTGTGCAAGCTGTAGGAAATAGTCTCTGGTTCGACAATGGAGACGCTTGGTGGGAGCAGTAAGGAGCCATTCATCCAGGTAAGGGTAGACCTGAATCCCCTGAAGCCTCAGGTGAGCTGCTACTGTTGCCATCACTTTGGTGAACATCCTGGGGTCTGTGGTGAGACCAATGGGTATAGCTCAAAATTGATGATGATTGGCTCTTAGCCATTAGGAGAGAAACCTCCTGGAGCATCTGTGCATCTTTATGTGATAGTAAGCCTCCTGAAGGTCAAACAAGCACATCCAGTCGCTCTCTTGCAGGTACAGCATGATGGACTGTAAAGTGACCATTCAAATCTTCTCATTGGCAACTGACAGGTTCAGAGTAGACAGGTCCAGAATGGGCCTTAAGTCCCCCATCTATTTTGCCACCAAAAAGAACCTGAAGTAGATGCCCAATCTGGACTGATCTGGGGGGAATGGTTTGATGGCTCATTTCTTTAGCAGCTTGGAAACCTCTAGAACTGCTGCCTCCCTTTGCATGGGTAGTACATCTGTGAGATGTTTCTAAGGTGTAGAGAGAACCACAAATGGGATTTAATAGCCTCTGGAAATTATCTGAAGCACCCAATGGTCTGATGACACAGACTCCCATGCCACCAGTTGCAACGACAGGCAACCCCCAACTGCCTCCAGAGCAGAGCAGTTGAGCAACCACTCAGGGTTGCTGTGTGGGCCTGTCCGAGAATGGTTCTCAAGACCCAAAATTTCTTGGACCCCTCTGCCTCTGGGCCAGCATCTATCCTATTCCCCTCTGCCTCTAGGGGAAGACGGGCCCTGAATGTCCTGGGAATACTGACACTTCTGGAACCACATCTTCTTTTGCCCTTGCTGATTTTGGGAAAAGGATCTTTGAGGGTTCAAGGATTCCGATGGCAGACAGTGTCTTCCCGTCTTTCTCACTCTGGACCAAGGTGTCACGGATGGTCTTACCAAAGAGGGAAGAGCTGTCATGCAGGGCATTCACAAAAGATGCCTTGAAGGGTTCCATGAACTGATACAATCTGAGCCAGGCATTATGCCTCACAGACACGATGGACCCAGCTGCTCTAGCCGCTCCTTCAGTCACGTGTGGAGGAGTCACATAGATGTATTTGAAACTGCTGTTAAGGTAGCCAGAGAAAGTGGTGCAGTCCTCCTGTGACATGGACTTTGGGGGAGACTTTCCATGATGTCTCCAAAGGAGACATCTGCGGGAGGTGATCTGGGGGACCTTCCCCATCATCCAAATCACTGTCCTCGATGAGGGACTCTGGGAGGAGTCCAAGTTCCTCCTCTTGCATGTATGCTTGCAAGAAACCTCTCTGGTGGGGCTTTCTGGAGGGAACTCGCAAACCACTTGTTGTTCCTCAGGGGGGATCATCTGGGGCTCCTTGATCACGGGCTATCCCTATGGTAAAATGATTGGATTCACACACAAAGCAGAAAAAGTCAGGGCGGAGTCTGAAGATATAGTCAGGGGCCTCGATCCATTGGAGAAAACCCTTTCCACAACATTGAACGCCAAGGGAGAGTGAGCTTCCTGGGATACTATTAAGGGAACCACTCTTCCCGGACCCGACACAGGAATCGAAGCCAGGCCCAAAGTAGACAGCGCTCCGAGAAGGGGGCTGTGACCCAACAGGGTCAGAGCTGGTGGAAAGAGCCAACACCTAGGCTCTGCCTCCAAGAGCCATTCAGATCTGAACTAGTCGGATCCGACATGCTGCTGGCATTGAGGAAATAGGTACGGTCGGCGCCGACCCCCTGACTAGGGGAACTCTCTGATCCATGTTCTCCAAAACCAGGGGTCAGATCAGAGAAGGAGATATAGGTGTAAAAAGGGAAGAGAGCTCCCCCCTCTAGAGGGAGAGTGGGCTGGCAAGATTCCCATCTGAATTTGTGTGCGAAAAAATCTCCATCATTTTATCCATGTCAATTTCGAGAGATTGCGAGTGGAGCACGATGAAGCCACAGACTCCAACCTGGCAGGTCAAAGAACTGAGGCTTTAGAGGGTGGCCTGGACTCCTCTGGCTCTGGAGAAAATCTAAGAGATTTGAGCCGAGGGGAGTCACGGTGCCTAGGCTGAATTTTGGTTGGAGGTCTGATCGGAGCCAAAAGTTCCGGGAACCTCTTTCTCTTTTCAGATCTGTGCTCTGTCTCCTTCTCTCTGCCTTTTCTATACTCTGCTTCTACAGAGGTAGGAGGATGAGTCCCAGCCTGGGAGGGAGGAGAAGCAAGGACAGGAATAGAAGGAGATGCAGTCACAGCAGCAACAGTGACTGAAGCAGAAGAGGAGGCGGCCGCCTCCATAGACAGCAGCAGGCCCTTCATAACTAGTTTTGCCCTCCGATCCTTAAGGCGCATGGGTTAAAACCCATGCAAATACTGCAGTCAGTAGCTAAATGTGCCACACCCAAACAAACACACAACTAGTGTGGCCATCAGCAGGTGACAATTTGTGACCACACTCAGTGCATCTTTTGAAAACCTGTTTATGGAGATAAGCCACACCTCACTAAACAACAAGAAAAAAAAAAACTTTTGAGAGATACATTCCACTCAACACACACTCAGACAAGCCCATGGAATGCTGGGGAGGGGGGAGTCTAACTACTACAAACTACCTAAAACTACCTAAAATTAAGACAACAGTACCCACACTCAATGCACCAGTGAAGGGGAGGAAGGGAGGAAACCTATACTACCAGCACACACACACAAAAAATACTTATAACTTTGAAAAAGACCTACTCACAACTTGGTGCTCAAGAATCACAATGTGTTGGAAGCCACAGCAGTCAAGATTTGCGGGTTGGAAGGTAGTGGTGATGTATTATGGGTAAGGGGAGGAGCTTGGAGCTTGGAGCAAATGCTTGTGAAGATGCTGTCTCAGATCCGATACAGATAAGGTACCCACAGGTTGAAGATCAAATGAAGTAAACTACTTCAGATCAAAATTTAGGTCTCACAAAGGAAGAATTTGCTTGCAAGGGAATCTCATAGCCAATACTCCTTCCATGAATCATTTTACTGAAAGAGAAGAAAAAAGAGAAGGGTCCATTGGCAGACCAACAGAGATGGCTTTTAAAAAACTTTAATGGACACATATGATAAGCCATCCTGAAGTAGCTCACACAAATATTTCAAGACTAGAGGTATAATAATAATCCTGTTTGATAACCTGCTAAGCCTTCTGGATAGACAGTCACTTTTCAGTGGTGATCTTTGAGCAATGTCTGGTTAAGTGACTTGCTCAAAGTCACAAAGGAGGCAAATTGGTGCTGAATTAATCAAAATCTGTATTCCGGGAACTACAGCTCAGGACGTTAACCTTCTTGCCAACTGCCAGATATTAACCTCAGTAGACTCTCTGTTTCCATTTAGGCATAAGATTTTCTAGTAGCAGAATTTCTAGTGCCTTTAACACATGCTGCACATTTTCATGAAGCAAGTGCCTAAACAGAGTCAAGCTTAAATCACTTAGGCTGTCAACTGAAGTTTCTCCAAATCAGGGTACACCAGTCATGCCTGAGACTTTGTGAGCAGATCCAGCATGTGAGGATGTTTGTGGTAATTGCCCTTGGCCAATACCATTAACAGGGATAACCAAGACTGCCTGGGCCAATAGAAGGTCACCAGCACGATCTCTGGCATTTCTCATTGATTTTCTAGATGTACTTTGTGAATCAGTAGAAAAGGTGGAAAAGCATACAGAAATATTATCATCCAAGGGAATGAGAATGAGTCTGTCCAAAAAGCATGCCTGCAAGGATATCTGGGACAGAATTTCTTCAGCTGTCTGTTTTGAAAGGAGATGAATTGATCTATTTGAGGTGTTCTCATTTGGATTAGATCACTACCTTGAGTTTCCAGTCATGTGGGTCTGTCCAGGATCTGATTAATCTTTCTTCTACAATTATCTGATCTGACAGTATGTACGATGCCTGAAGAGTCAGACACTACTAAGAAGCCTGCTCCCAGGCTATCACTGCCAACCAGCACAGAGGGTAAGACCTCATACTCCCTTGTTTGTTGAGGTAGCACATCACTGTGGTGTTGTCTGTAACCATTAGAAGAGGACCCTTAGTCCAAGAGCGGTGAAGGGCTTTCAAGACATGAATCATTGTCAGCATCTCCTTCAAACGGATGCACTTCCATGCAACTTTAGGCCCCCAAATGTCTTGTACTTGCATCCCCACTGACACAGTTCCCTTGGAAAAGTCAGATGAGTCTATTTGGACTGATTGTACTGATATCTGAGGGAGAAAGGAAGCCCTCAATTGATACTCTGTGACAAAGGAATATACTGCCAGCCCAGCTAGCTGGAATTTTGCAAATAATTATATGTCATTTGTGTATATCAACATGATTTATATAAGATGCTTGTGTTACAAATGTATTAGAACTGTATGTCATGTGCATATCAAACTGCTGGTACAGAAGTATGTGTTTTAAAGGTTTTTGCAAAGTGTTGCTTGAAATGTAACCACAGTGTGTCCTGCTGGAATAGAACAGAAATGTACATACACTATTGTAACTGTTTAAATGTATATCTTTTAACAGTGGAAACTGGAATACAGGAGGTTAGGTTCAGAAACACAACAAATTAAATTACTTTATGGCTATGCCATAAAAGATGGTATCTTTCAGTTTTAATGCAACAAGGAGACAAAAATATCTACATCTAGGGAGCTTTCTATATTGTTTTCAGAGTGAACTAATTACTACCTCTGAAAATATGAAGACATGCAATTGTTTTATGACTTCCAGCATCTTCCAAAGATCTGAAATCTATGTATTTTCACAGGTAGATGCTAAATACTGCCAAGTTCCAGCAGTGGAGGTTTCACCTGGGAACTAAAAGTCAGATGGCAAGAAATTATGTCATTCTGCAAGTTATCTCAGCAGTAATATTTGAGATATTAATTTGAGAGGTCTCTTAGTGAGACATAGCATTCTGTATTTTGTCTTGGACCTGGTAACAACAGGAATTACTCACCACACATCCACCTTTCTCTGTAAGTAAGTTTCTAGGGAAGTGTACACTTCTCTTGGATATAGTCAGGAATATAGCAAAGCTTAGTTTAGATATGTTTCTTTATTTATTTGAGACTGTCTTGCAATGTTGTTTTAAATATTTCTTGCAATTTTGAACTTTGCCACTGTAAATATATACTGAGTATTTTCTTGTTCTTTTACTATTTATTATTAAATATCTTTAAACCTTTCATTGTGGCTGATCTGTCTAGAGATACTTAAGTTTTGAGAGTACTTGCATATTTAGTTGGTGACACTGTGTGGGCCACTCCTAATAGCCTTGCTCTTGGTCAAACTACCATTTGTATTAATATTAATATTACTATTAATATTACACAGTAAGATTGGACACCCTTTGTTAAGGGGCTTAAAGTAGCTGATAAGGAGTTGGCTAGTGGCAGTGATAACTACATTATAGTCTGGGCAAAAGGGGGTTATAGCTAGTAAACCTGTGCCAGCCTTTCCCAGGTGTATGTGTGTATTTGTGTGTCAGCTACTTGGCCAGGGACATAAAGCACTGGTTGGACAGAAAGAGTGATGGACCTCTTGGCTTGGCCACTGTGCTGAGAACTCAACTCTACAGCTGGGCCAGTGGGGAGACTTATCGGGGATCAGGAGAAAGAGGGAGAAACCAGCCCGGACTGACTGTGGTGTCTGTGTGCTCTTAAGAGAAATTGCACTTGATGCTGAGAGTTGCATCTGGAAATACTGTGTATGTACTTGTCATCCTCTCAGTGTATGCCCCCCACTGGTGCCAGTAGTGAGGATTGAGGCTCCTTGATTATTGGTCTGGTGGTGGGGCATCACATACTCAACAGACCTTTTTACCACTGTAACTCTCATCTGATGAAGGGCAGCAACAGCAACTGAAATTCCAAGGAGTGGAGATCCTGGGTCAAATAATTTTGGACATACCATTATTTTTTTCTTATGTGAGGACAGGCCAGTAATATCATGAAAATCATGGATGCCATCAGTCCAGGAATTTTTAAGAATTCTCTCACAGATGTGACACTCCTCTTGGAGAATTCCAGAAACACCACCTGGTACAACAGGACCTCTTCTTTCGGGAGTAAAGCCATTCTCTTGTTGGAGTTGATGATGCACCCCAGAAAGAAGAGTCTTTGCAAGTGTGTCAGCCATGACTTTTGGAGGTTCAGCTTGAACCTTAGTTGGGAAAGTAAGGCCAAGACCTTCTCTAGTGATTCCAAATAACTGAATGCAAGCTGCATAGATCTGTAAGACATCCAAGTATGAAAATATGTGAATGCCCACAGTCAGACAGTAGGCCATTACTGGAACAAGACATTTGGTGAACACTCACAGTGCAGTGGACAGCCCAAAATGCAATACAGAAAACTGATAGTGACAACAAATCTCAGATATCTCCTGAAGTGATGAGCAATGGGGATATGATTATAATCATCCTTCAAGTTCAGGGTAACCATGAAGTGTCTGTCTGGCAACACAGAAGGCAACGTCTGCAGGGAACTTGGGAACCCTAACAAATGTATTCAGAAAGAAAGGTCCAACACCAGCCTTTATGACTACTCTTCTTTTGGAAGCAAGAAAATTCTGGAGTAGAAACCTCTAATTCTTCTGAAGTAGGGGCCAGTACTATGACCCCTGAGTTCAGAATTTGCTGGAGAATAGGAGGGGAATAACAAAGTCTGGTCAAGCAGATAAGGGGGATCCCCCAGAATGGAGGTGGGTGGGCTTTCCACTGCCATCTATAATCCATGTTAACAATGTTTAGCACTCATCTGTTGGACACCACTGATGGCCAGACTGCCTTGTAGACAGCTAACTAGAGGGATGAGGCACCCATTGGAGGACTTTATAAAAGTGGGTGCCATGCCTCAGCATAGTCATAAGTTGGGAGGGGATGTATTATTTTTAGAAAAGGAACTTTTCTTGTTCAGCTTAGTGGAGCTGTAGCACTATTGATTCCTTTTATTGCCTTGGTTCTTGTTTGGCTGGGACTTCTGTTTGTTAGGCCACCGAAAGTTATCTTGCTTAAAGGAGAAGAACTTGTGAATATGGAACATTTTGCTACTGTCATCCCAGTGTTTAAGGATCTGATTAGCTGCTGTACCAAACACACAATCAGACTCAAGAGGAGTATTCAAATTTTCATTGTTCATTAAACATTCTGGGAGTGTAACCAACCATGCCTCCAAATCACCACTTATAATGTTGCATTTGTAGAAATTTTATCAGCCTCCTCCAAGGAATTTTTAAGTCATGTTTTGACACAAGAGAAATACTGGAGACAATATCTTTAAACACACTTTTTGCTCTGTAGGCAGCAATGCAGCAAACTCATCTAAACTGTACATTTATCTCAATTAAGCACTTAGGCTTCAGACCAGTTATTTTACATTAGAAGGGTTCATGGTCTGCACTCTTGTGGGAGGAGAGGCTGGACTCTGCCCTTCTGTGCTGGGAATTTCTGGTTAAAGGCTTATAGTGCCTGCATATTTGAACTGCTTCTTACTGAAATTGGTACACCTTGGTTGCTGTAGCATAGACTAGATCCAGGCCTGCTGAATCTAGCTTTGTTTGTATAACTTGAGCACTAATCCAGGCATTCTTTAAAGTATTCAATTGTATTTATTACTGCTTGGTAGTAACTTGATTAAAGTGTAGCAATCATTCTAAGTCTTTTGGATTAAGCACTTGGGCTTCAGACCAGTTGTTTTACATTAGGAAGGTTTGTGGCCTGCACTGTGGTGGCAGGACAGGTAGCTTACATCCTTCAAAGTTGGGAACTGCTGATTGAGGGCTCAGTGTCTGTTATTCTAAAAGTATATTAGTTCTGGTTTAAGCACTTGGGTTTCAGGCCAGTTATTTTACATTAAGAAGGTTCACGGTCTGCACTCTTGTGGGAGGAGAGGCTGGACTCCACCCTTCTGAGCTGTGAATTTCTGGTTAAAGGCGTATAGTGCCTGCATATTTGAACTGTTTCTTACTGAAATTGGTACACCTTGTTTGCTGTAGCATAGACTAGATCCAGGCCTGCTGAATCTAGCTTTGTTTGTATGCTTGTTGTTTGTCTGCTTGTTATTTCCCTGAAACGCTAATTCCACCTAAAACGTGGCTTTTCAGCGCTTCTGTGGATCCCTATTGATATCTGCATTGCTTACTGTACTTATTTTCTTGTTTCACTTGAAAGAAAGTTACTGTTTGTCGTTTTTGCATTTAAGTTACCTGTAACACATTGCATTTATGTTACCTGGCACTTGCCCACTAAAGCAATTATATAAGTCAGCACTAAAAAATTAAAAGCACTACACCCTCACAAACTCCACTTGAGTACCTTGTTCCCCATTAGCCCTTTTTTTTTCAATTATAAAGGAATTACCAATATTATTCTAGCATGTCCAAAGCTCAGTTGTCAATCTCCTCTCCGGTCCAGCTGGTGAATCTGGAAATCTTGAGGCAATGTTACAACTGCCTCATGTACACAGACAACCCTCTCCTCCTCCCAACAAATTCCAACACATGTGAGAGATGCAACCATATAGCCATACTGGAGGCTAAGTTCTCTCAACTCAGTACTGGCGTAACCAGTCAGGAGGAGAAGGAAACCACACTCACTACAATTCCAGTCTCACATAGACCTACCACAACAGCAAACCAAGCACATAAACACACAAAAACATACTCGGTGGCTCTAAATAAAAATCTGCCTAAGAAGCAGAGACCTCCAAAGCAGACACCCAAGCAACCGCTACCCCCAAAACAAAACACGTACAACACATAGCTCACAAAGCCAGTGTGCCGAACAGTCACAGCCCTTAAGGCTAAACAACACACCTGATACACTTGTAATAGGTGACTCTATCGTCAGGCACACTGACATCCCGCTCACCAGGCTGAACAAGGAGAAGGTCACGGTGAGCTGCCTGTCGGGCGCTAGGATCCGCCACATAACACAAGCCCTCAGGTCACTCCAAGGCAAGTACAAATATGACTCAGTCATTGACCATGCTGGTGTGAATGACCTGAGACGTACCTCCCTGGACTACATGAAAAGAGACATAGAGGAGCTCTCTGAGCATTTAGCCCAGGCCGGTATGACCCTGACCTTGAGTTGCATCTTACCCTCACCAAGAATGATGCCACGATATAAAGACAAGATGATCAATTTCAACAATTGGCTTAAGTATTGGTGTCATTCAAAGGGGATCCAATGCCTGTCAGCCTGGGATGACATGCTCGACAAGCCACAATGCTTCGCTAGGGACAGCTTGCACCTGTCACCCCCTGGGCTTTCGGATATTGGCAAAGGCTCTTGCTACCCCCATAGTGCCTTTTTTAGGCAAGGCTCAAAAGACAAACCCACCTCCATAGGTATCACAAGGGATAAGAAACTAAGAGTAATGCTACTCAACGCCAGAAGTCTAAACCTCAAGATGCATGCACTCGAAACTCTCCTTAGCATGGAGATCATCGATATCTGTGCAGTAACAGAAACCTGGTTCAAGGCTCCCAAGAGCACCCCAGCACTACTGGTTATACCTCATACCATGCTTTTTGGCCCCAAAACTTGGACCAAACCACAAAAGGAGGGGGAGTATCAATATTCGTCAAAGATACCCACACCTCCAGGTTGGTGGCACAGCACGAAGCATCAGAGACTATCCATGTGCAACTAACAGTGGGTAAAACTGCCTTCCAGTTTATAGCCTGCTACAAACCACCCTCCCAAACCCAGGTACCCCACTCAGCCTTCCTGAGAACACTGGAAAATATGAAGGTCTCTCCAAACACCATTATATTGGGTGACTTCAACTACCCAAACATAGACTGGGAGCATTACTCTAGCTCCAACACCCTAGCCCAAAGGTTCCTAGAATTTATAAACTCAAATGCTATGGAACAACTTGTTACCACTCCCACAAGAGGGGAAAACATACTGGACCTGATCATCACCAACATGGGGAAACTATGCTCCAGACCAGAAGTGTATCCCTCATTGGTAAGATCAGACCATAAACTAATCTCACTGGATATTCACATCCCGACTCCACCCCGTACCCTGAAAACCACAGTGAAAAACTTCTCTAATGCAAATTTCACACTCCTCAAAACTGAGGTGGAATCCTTCAAAGCCCCCGGGCCTCTGGAAAATACAGCCCAGACCGCAGAATCCTTTATAAATGCATTCTATGAACACCTTCAGGAATGCATGGATCATGCAATCCCAAATAAAACCAAGTCCCAATCCTCCAAAGGCAGACGTCCTGTCTGGTGGACCCCAGCCATAAACAAACTATACAATAGAAGGAGGAAGCTACTACATGATAGAGCAAAATCCCAAAAAGGGAAGGCATCTCTGATCAGTATTAGCAAAAACCTACGGGCACTCATAAAATCGTCTAAGGCCAGCTTCGAGAGAAAAATTGCACAGGACACTAAGGATAATCACAAGGCTTTCTTTAGTTATGTTAGGAACCTGGGTGGGAATTCCCAGATATGATCAGAATTAGTCCAAAATGACAAAAAATACACCAAACCCACAGACATTGCCAACATCCTAGCTGACAGGTTCAGCACAAACTTCTACCCCCCCCCCCCCCACCAAAAGGGTAAATATCTATCCCAGCAGAGTGCTGCCCCCTGACATCTCAGATGCTCAGGTAAGAGCTGCCCTCTCCAAAGCAAAAAACACAGCATCAATGGGACGAGACGGTGTCCCGGGCTGCATCCTACATGAACTCCAAGAAGAGCTAAACCCAAACATAAAACTACTGTTCAATCTCAGCCTTACTACAGGATATGTACCCAAAGAGTGGCGTACAGCAACAGTGGTCCCTCTCCACAAAGGTGGTGCCTCAACGGATCCTGGAAACTATCGCCCCATAAGCCTGACTAGCTTGGTCTGCAAAGCTATGGAAAGGATCATCATGGACCTCATAAATAAAGATATTGGGGACCTACAGACAGTGGATCCTACCCAGTTTGGCTTTGTTAAGGGTAGATCCTGCCTCTTAAACCTGGTTGATTTCTTTGAAACAGTCACTAAGGCCATTGACGAGGGGAAGGTGGTCCACACAGCCTACCTGGACCTCGCAAAAGCCTTCGATACAATACCCCACTCGGGCATTATAGTTAAACTCACCAGCTTAAATATAAACCCCTATGTCACTAGATGGGTTGCAAACTGGCTGAAGGACAAGACCCACATGGTTAGAATTGCTGGAGCCATGTCAGACTCCAAACCAGTTACAAGTGGCATCCCACAAGGCTCAGTCCTGGGACCTCTCTTGTTTGGTATATATTTCTCGGGGGTACAGGCCAACACGGAAGGACTGTGGCTGACCAAGTTTGCAGATGACTGCAAACTGGGCACCAGAATCGACACTCCAGCTGACACAACCATCCTCCAAAAGGGCCTCATAGAAATAGACAACTGGTGCTAGAGCCATGGCCTCAAGCTAAACACCAAAAAGTGTATAGTCTTCCCCTTTGGCAAAACAAAGTGCCCACAAATTACCACATAGGCAGTAATCCATTAAGTACAGAAGAAGTAATTAGGGACCTGGGGACCCAAGTTGATAGCAATCTCTCATTTGACAACCACATGGCCAAAGTGGTTAGAAAAACATTTTATATAGCCCACCTAATCATGAAGGGATTCACATCTAGATCAGGGGAGGTCATCGCGCCTCTTTACTCATCCCTCATCAGGCCCATAATTGAGTACAATGCCCCTCTTGGGATGTACCTTACCAGACACCTGCAGCAACTGGAAAGACCCCAAAAGTACCTCACCAAGAGGATCAAAGGGCTCAAACAGATGCCATATGCTGCCCGGTTAAAGAAACTCCAGCTCTACTCAGTGGCATATCAGCTGCTCAGAGGCGATCTGTGCCTGACGTATAAAGCCATGTCCAACCCGGAATTAATGGACATTCTGCACCTTAGAAAATCCAAATCCCATTGAGCTACGCGCTTGAGAGACTTGAACCTCAGCACTGAAATAAATAGGACATGCTGGAGGGACAGATTCATAACCCAGAGGCTCCCTTCACTCTGGAATAAAATCCCAGACCAGGTTAGGCAGAGTCCCTCATTGACTCTCTTCAAGAGGAATCTTGATGAGTGGATGGGAGATCATAGGTTTACCCCGGGTATCACTTCTGTGTCACTGTTAGACAGAGGCACAGTATACTAACCTCAAAAAAGGGCATAGCAAAATTATTTTAAAATGGGTGGCAAAAGCCAAACACACTCTGGCTAGGCCTATAAATGCCCTTGGGCAGATAACCTAGTATGAACCTATGAACCTATGAACACAAACTTCCACATAAGTGGTAGATAAACATTAAAAGCTACCATGATGGACTATGCCATCTCCTTTCCCTAAGATTTAAACCACTTACCTAGGTTATCTTGAGGAACAGGGATAGAAGAAGACATGATCTTCCTATTAGCACAAGTCACTGGGGACACTGAAGTGGGGTCTGCAGACAAAACGGCTTTGAGGCCAGAAAAGGCTGTGTATATCCAACATTTCTTAAACACATTCTTAGTCAAAGCCTTAGTAAAGAGGGGGAACTACAAGCTTTCTTGAAGACTTCTTCCGATGCTGGGGTTAATGGAGGAAAGGTCTCAATGTCTGGGGCCTCATCCTCCATGAGATCACAAACCCTGTTAATCTCAGGGGCAGTCAGAGATAACTCCCAGTCAAATACATCTCTAAATCTAGTCAACATTTGGGAAAAAGAAAGCATCTGTTTGGATACCTGTTCACATTGAGCTAATCGAAGGAAGGACACTGAGGAAACTCAGAGCTATAATATATAACATTAAGTATCCTGTTTTTTGTTTATTTTGTTCTTTATTTCTTTATTATTTATAGCACTTTGTGCATTGTGTATTTTTCTAGCTAGTTTCACTGTGTGTGAGGTATTAACTGGAAATTTTCCACTTTTATTAAGCATCTGTTGGGTTGTTTGTTTCTGATAACTTGTTGCAGTTAAACTCTTTTTTCTAGAGGCTCCTTTAGCTGTTTAAAACTTTCATTTAAAGGCTCACTGCTGCTTTTCAGCTGTGAGAAACATTTCTGCAGTTTGTTTCCCACCCTCCCTCCTTGTTGGTATAGTGTTTTTATAGTTGGTGGCTTTGGGACCCTCCACCCAGTCTAGTGTCATTACCTCATTCTACCCAGTACAGGGAGAACATTTGAGAAGGCCAATCAGCTTAGTTTCTGCTACTCCTTTCTCTCTTTCCAATAAAAAAAAAATAATAATACTTTTTCTAAGCTTGTTTCCTGCCTTTCCTGTGGATAGTCTAGCCTGGATATAGATTTGCTGTGTCCAGGACTATTTGTAGGCTTCTAGGGCCCAAGCCTTGCTGTGTTGGAGGGAAGCCTTCTAGCTTAATTTTGTTTCTTAGAACTAGCCAGTGTTTTGTTTCAGCACTTGTTCAGAACTTATTGTAAGCACTAAATAAGCTACAAATTACTACAGCACTAAACTTTCCTCACTGTCTAGAGGAAAACAGTTTCTAGTACTTAACAAATAAGCACCTATCCAGGCATGTCTAAGGGTCAGCCCCTGCTGTTTTCTCCTGTCTACATGATGAATTTGGGCATCCTGGGGCAATGCAGTAATTGCCTCATGTACACAGACAACCCTCTCCTCCTACCACCCAACACTACAACCTGTGAGAGATGCACTTATATAGCCAAACTGGAAGCAAAGCTCTCTTCACCCAAGACTGGACTAGACAGTCAAGAGAAGAAGGTAAACACTTGCACCACACCACACTCAGCACATAGTTCCTCAAAACCTACACCACCAAAATACACACATAGAAACACAAAACACACACCTACATTCGCGGAGGCTCTCAGTGAAAACCTGCCCAAGCAACAGGGACCACCAAAGCAGAAACACAAGAAACCTTCACTCCCCAACACAACCCAAATGACACATAGCCCACAAACTCAGTGTGACGCTCAACCACAGCCCATAAGGCATAACAACGTACCCAACACTCTAGTCATAGGTGACTCTATATTCAGGCACACTGATGTTCCACTCACCAGGCTAAACAAGGAGAAAGTTACTGTCAGCTGCCTGTCAGGTGCCAGGATCCGCCACATAATGCATGCACTCAGGTCACTCAACAACAAGTACAAATATGGCTCTGTCATTGTCCATGTTGGTGTAAATGACCTGAGACATACCTCCTTGGACTACATGAAAAGGGACATGGAGGAGCTGTCCTATCTTGTAGCCCAGGCAGGTATGACCCTAGCCCTGAGTAGCATCCTGCCATCACCCAGAATGATACCATGGTACAAGGACAAAATGATTGACTTCAACAATTGGCTAAGCTTCTGGTGTCATTCTAATGGGATCCAGTATCTGTCTGTCTGGGATGACATGATCGACAAGCCACGATGCTTTGCCAGAGATGGCCTGCACCTGTCTCCCCTGGGATTCCGGATACTGGCTAAGGCTCTAGCCACCTATATAGTGTCTTTTTTAGGCAAGGTTCAAATGACAAATTCACCACCCTAACAGGTACAGGCAAGAAGAATCTGAGGGTATCGCTACTCAATGCTAGAAGTCTAAACCTCAAAATGCACTCTCTTGAGGCATTCCTTAAAATGGAGAACATCAACATCTGTGCAGTGATAGAGACCTGGTTCAAGACTCCAGAGAGTACCCCTACATTACCAGGCTATAATTCATACCACACCTTTCGGCCACCTAACCTGGACTGAAACACTAAAGGTGGAGGCGTGTCCATATTCATTAAGGATATGCACACCTCCAGGCTAGTTGCTCAGCATAATGCATCCGAGATTATCCAAGTGCAACTAACTCTGGGCAAGACCGCAATCCAAATTGTAGCTTGCTACAGATCCCCCACCATGCCCCAGGATTCCCACTCCTCATTTCTTAATACACTGGAAAATATTAGGGTACAACCTAACACCCTAATAATGGGCGATTTCAACTACCCTACCATTAACTGGGAAAACTACTCATGTACCAACTCTTGTGCTCAACGTTTTCTGGAATTCATAAATTCCAATGCCATGGATCAACTTATACACACCCCCACCAGGGGCAGCAATATCCTAGACCTGGTTATTACCAACATGGGCAAACGGTGCTCCACACCAGAGGTCAATTCCTCGTTGGTCAGATCTGACCATAAGCTAATCACCCTAGACATCCACATCCCTCCCCCACCCCCCCATTAGGGAAACCATAGTAAAAAAATTCTCCAAAGCCAACTTCACACTTCTTAGGACAGAAGTGGCAAACTTCACGACACCCATGCTGATGGACAATAGAGGTATGACTGCTGAATCCTACACAAATGCACTTTATAAGCACTTACATGAGTGCATGAATTGTGCAATCCCTAACAGAACCAAGATGCTATCCTCCAAAAAAAGGAAGCCAATCTGGTGGTCCCCTGCCATAAACAAACTCTACAACAGAAGAAAGAAACTGTTGCAAAAAAGAGTAAAAATCCCATGATTGGAAAAACTCCCTGGTCAGCTTCAGTAAGAAGCTGAGATCCCTCATAAAATCCTCCAAAGCTAGTTATGAAAACAAAATCGCCACTGACTCTAAAGACAACCACAAAGCATTCTATAGCTATGTCAAGAATCTCAGTGGCAACACTCAGATCTGCTTTGAGTTACAGCACAATGGCATTAAATATACAGAACCAACGGATATTGCCAACATCCTGGCATATAGGTTCAGTGCTAACTTTACCCCTCTGTCATCCCCTAAAGGGCCCATCTCTATACCAGGAGAATGCAAAGTTCCTGTAATCATGGCTGCACAGGTAAAAAACACACTATCCAAAGCCAAGAACGCAGCATCCATGGGACCTGACAACAACCCAGGCTGTGTTCTACATGAACTACAGAATGAACTGGCACCCCACCTAAGTACCATGTTCATTCATAGCCTCACCTCAGGCTATGTGCCCACTGAATGGTGCACAGTGACAGTTATCCCACTCCACAAAGGGGGAGCCACCACAGACCCCGGAAACTACTGCCCCATTAGCCTAACAAGTCTGGTCTGCAAGGCTATGGAGTGTATCATCATGGAACTTATAAGCAATGACATTGGTAATCTCCAAACTCAGGACTCCCCCCAGTTCGGGTTTGTAAAAGGCAGATCATGTCTACTAAACCTGATAGACTTCTTTGAAGCAGTCACCAAAGCCGTAGATGAGGGTAAGGTGGTTAACACAGCCTATCTAGATCTCGCCAAGGCTTTTGACACCATTACCCACTCTAGAATTATAGATAAATTCACTAAACTAGGTATAAATCCCTATGTCACAAGATGGGTTGCCAACTGGCTTACTGACAGAACCCACACTGTGAAAGTAGCAGACTCCAAATCCAGCTTCAGACCAGTGACAAGTGGAGAACCACAGGGTTCAGTCCTGGGTCCTCTCCTGTTTGGTGTCTACTTCTCTGAAGTACAGGCCAACACAGAATGTCTTTGGCTAATGAAGTTCTTAGATGACTGCAAACTAGGAGCCATAATCAAAACTCCAAAAGATGTGGACATCCTACAAAAAGGCCTTGCTGAGACAGATGCCTGGTGTCAAAGCCATGGCCTCAAGCTCAATGCCAAAAAGTGCATTGTCATTACTTTTGGTAAAAACTCAGTACCCATGAACTACCACATAGGTGGTAGTCTACTTAACACCGAAAGTGTGATAAGAGACCTTGGGACACAGGTGGACAGTAGTCTCTCCTTTGATAATCACATTGCCACAGTAGTCAGGAAATCCTTCTATGTGGCACACCTCATCCCAAAAGGTTTCTCATCCAGGAAAAAAGAGGTCATTGTTCCCCTCTACTCATCACTCATTAGACCCATTATAGAGTACAATGCCCCTTTTGGTATGTACCTCACAAGACATCTACAACAATTGGAAAGGCCACAGAAATACCTCACAAAGAGGATTACCGCCCTCAAAGAGATGCCCTATGCAGACCGTCACAAAAAACTGCAGCTTTACTCCATTGCATATCGCCTACTCAGAGGCAATCTCTGCCTAACACACAAAGCTATGTCAAACCCAAAGCTTTTAGACATGCTCCACTTAAAGAAATCCCAATCCCTATGAGCTACACGCTCTAGGGACCTAAACCTCGTCACCACAATAAACAGAACATGCTGGAGGGATAGATTCCTGTCCCAGAGACTTCCCATACTCTGGAACAAACTACCTATCTATATCAAAGCTCCCCATTAGCACTGCTCAAGAAAAATCTTGATGATTGGTTGGGAGATAGGAAATTCACCCCGGGGATCACTTCTGCGGCTCTGCTCGACAGTGGCACAGGAAAATAATTTTCTTGGGTGGCGAAAGCCAGGGTACCTTTGGCTAGGCTTATATAGGCCCTAGGGCCAATAGCCTAGTACCTACCTATGAACCTATGAACCTATGTTTGCTATCAGAGGACCTCAACTGATCCATCTCAAACAGGTCAGAGTCCTCAGATACAGTACCACCTTCAAAAGGAAGATCCTTAGCAGATTGATTAGTGATGGATGTGTTACTCATAACTTGGATATACACCCTGTAGTCAACTGCTTGAACTATGGATCTAGCCATAGCTATCAATTCAGGAGAAAAAACTGTCAAAAGACTGCTGTCTCACCATTTAGTGGATATTATATCTCTTCCTGGCATACACTACACTAGGTGGAAGAATTCCCAGGGGGGTTTGAGTATCAATACTGGCAACACATTCTTCTACACTTCTGAATCCCCCTGCACCTAAAGGCCTTGGTTCTCCTACACCTGCAGTAGGCAATGATACAGTCCCAGAGGATATGTCTGACCATCACATCATGTAGAGTTGTGGTACTATGCCAACCCAATGGAACCTGGAGGTAACTGAATGCAAGTGGTCCAACAGCCTTCCTGCAGCTAAGGCTACTGCACAGTCATAGGGCAACACAGTGGTGCAGTGGTTAGCATTCTCACCTCACAGCAAGAGGTTCACCAGTTTGATTCTCAGTTGGAGTCCCTTATATGTAGAATCTGCAAGTCTTCCCTGCCTTTGCATGGGTTTCCTCTGGGTGCTCTGGTTTCCTCCGCCATTCCAAAGTCATGCATCTGGAGCATTTCTCCCTGGGCCTCCGCTGAAAATGGGCTCCATCCCAGTCAGACTTTCCCGGTAAACAAATGTTAAATAAATAAATCATCGGATGAGGCATATGTTTTGGTTTATTCTTTTGTTTCTGTTTTTTTTTTTTTGCTTTAGATGTGGAAAAGATGGGGAGGGCTCTGAGTCTATCAAGTCAGATGGATATGAAACTAGCCTGCTCCTTACCAAAAACTGTCTGTACAGTCAGCACAGTAAGAAGATGGACACATCCCACCATTCTCCCCCTAAGTAGCAATGTAAAGGCTATTTCTGTAAGGATGCTATTCTGGACACTGCATTGAAAAATGACAGTATTTTCAGTAACATGGTACAAAGCACAAATACATGCACAAACATTCCCTGATTTTGTATAAAAAAGCTAGTTTCAGTCCAAATTACTGAAAAAAAACTTGTAAGAAACTGTTGCATTTTATTGTTTACAGAGACATGGCTACACTTATGTATACTAGATGCAGCTATTGAGCTGGCAGGTCACACAGCTTTTCAGTGGGACAGGAAGAAAGACTCAGGTAAGAGAAGAGGTGGGGGGCTTTGAATCTATGTGAATAACAGCTGGTGTACCAGTGCAAAGACTGTAGACAGTTACTGCTCTTGTGATCTGGAGTACATGACAACCAAATTCAGGCCCTTTTATTTACCTTGAGAGTTCACTGCTATTATAGTTACAGCTGTTTACATTCCACCAGATGCTGATGCTTGCACAGCTTTAGGTCACCTGTTTGACATCATTAACTTGCAACAAAATATCCATCTTGAAGCTGTTCCTATCATAGCTGGTGATTTCAATCACATGGACTTAACGTCAGCTCTCCCCAAATCTCATCAATGCACAGCAATGTGCAACTAGGGAGGAAAATACATTGGACAAGGCCTACTTAAATATCAAGGATGACTATAGGGCAAAACAGCTGCCTCATCTAGGCCAGTCAGACCATTGGTCCATACTCTTGACTCCAGCATACACTCCTGTTAGGAGAAAAGACCAGATTACTACACAGATTGTTAAAATATGGCCTGAAGGTGCACTCTCACAGCTATAGGACTGCTTTGAAAAGACTAACTAGGACATTTTGGAGGATCAGGATCTGGAAGAGTACACATCAATGGTCCTCTACTACATAAAGACCTGTTTTGACAATGTCACTGCCTGCAAGGACATTTGTGTGTACCCTAATCAGAAGCCCTGGATGATGAAGGAGGTCAGCTCTCTTCTCAAGCACCATAATACAGCCTTCAGGTCTGGCAACAGAGTCTTTAGAGTGTGGCTAGAGCCATCCTAAAGAACATCATCAGAAAGGCTTAAGCAACGTATAAAAGGAAGACAGAGGACCACTTTACCAACAAGGGTCCACGATGACTATAGTAAGGTTTTCAGCACATCACTAATCATAAAACCAGTAGCCATATGGCTGTTGGTGGAGATGCCTCAATGGCAGAGGAACTTAATTATTTCTTTACCGATTTTGAGGTGGAAACAGCAAATAGTCATGCCTAAGCACCAGCATATAGGCCACATCAGTCTCACATCATCTATACAAGGCTCCTACAACCACACCTTCAAACTACAAGAGCATGATGTAACACGTGCTCAAAGGGGTTAACCCAAGACAGGCTGCTGGCCCTGATGGAGTGATGGGATGGATGCTGAAAGAATGTGCAGAACAGCTCTATGGGGTCTTCACAAAGATCTTCAACCTTTCTCTGTCTAGGTCTACTTGTCTGAAGTCAACTATAATAATTCCACTGCCAAGGAAACCTGTCATAAGTAGTCTCAATAACTACTGTCAAGTGGCACTTACTCCAGGCATCAAGAAGTGTTTTGAACAACTGGTTCTATGACACATCAAGGACATTTTCCAGTTATCTCAGATACACACCAGTATGCTTAGAGAACACATAGGTCTACAGAAGATGCCATCTCCACTGCCTTACACACTGCACTTTGTCATTTTGAGCAACAGGGGAGGTCTGTGAGGCTGCTCTTTGTAGACGTTAGTTCAGCTTTTAATACAGGTATCCCAGATAGACTGGTCACTAAACTCACTGGCCTAGGACTTTCAAAACCTACCTGTCATTGGATTAAAGACTTTTTGACTAACTGTCCTCAGATGGTTAGACTAGGCCCATACATCTCCTCCACTCTCAGGCTAAACACTGGTGTCCCACAAAGCTGTGTTCTGAGCCCCCTTCTATATACTCTTTACACCCACGATTGTATCCCTCTCATTCTACTAATGATATCATTAAGTTTGTGAATGACACCACAGTGGTTGGACTTATATCAGGAGGAGACGAGACAGCATATAAAGATGAAGTTCAAAGACTGGCTGCATGGTGAACTGAGAACAACCTAGCCCTGAGCTCTGCCAAAACAAAAGAACTCATAATAGATTTCTGGAGGCACAGCACAGATCACAATCCAATATATGTCAATGGAGACTGTGTGGAAAGGGTTCCTGTCTTCAAGTTTATAGGTGTAGATGTAGTAGAAGATCTCTCTGTGTCCATAAACACCATGAGGACAGTCAAGAAGGTATAGCAGAGACTCCATTTCCTGTAGATCCTCGGAAAAAACAATCTGCAGGAGAAGCTACTGTTGTCTTTTTACCTATGTTTTATTGAAAGTGTAATGACATAATGCACTTTCATGTGATATGCCAACAGCTCGGTGGCAGACAGGAAGGCCTTTCAAAGGATCATTAACTCTGCCCAGAAAATCATTGGCTGTTCCCTGCCCTCTTTGGAGGAATTCTTCAGCTCTTGGCCATTATTAATGCAGTAAACAACTAAGGTATTGCACTTGGGTAAATTGCACACAAAAGAAATAAAGTAAGGTGCTCAGGAATGTAAGCATATACCTTATAGTACAAATGGCTATTATATGTACTTATTGTGAATATTTAGCATTGCTCACTTCATGTATGGCTCTGGGATAGAAACTGTTTTTAAGTCTGTTTGCCGAGCTGGAATGGACCTGAACCGTATGCCAGAAAGCAGCAGCAACAGGTAATGTCCTGAGTGAGAAGGGTCTTTCAAGATGTTGGTTGATGGCTTGATTCAAAGGAAATTCTAAAACCACTTTTGATATTAATGAGGGAATTGTTCTTAAAGAGACACTATCCAGGTGGAAATCAGATAGGGTCCACTAACCATGAAAGTCTGTACCTCAGATACTCTTCTTGCAGAGCAATGATAAGTAGTTCTCCAAGTCAAGAACCTTAAATCAGTTTGATGTACAGGTTCAGAGGGTGACATAATCACTTTCTCCAGCACATATTTGAGATCCAAAGGTGAAGAAATGCATTTACAAGAAGATCTCAGACATAAAACATATTTCAGAAACAGGTTTACCATAAACAGAGAAGAAAAAGGAGGACCCATGGACAGGCATGCTGAAATGGCCACAAGATGAACCTTTATAGAGGAATAAGTGAGGCCTGAGGAAAGTATCTCACAAAAATATTTGAGCAAAAGTGTCTGAAAATCCCTGATGGTCCCCTGGTTATTGATTAGGCACTAAGCAGAATATCACTTCCACTTACCAACACAGGAATTTCTAGTTGCAGGCTTTCTTGTCTCCTTTGGTGTCTGCTGCATGTCCTCATGAAATAAGTGCCTAACAGGTATTAAAACTGAATCATCCAGGCAGTCAACTGACGTGGAAAGTCACTGGGGTGTTTCAAACTCCTCCTATCTTTTGTGAGCAGATCCAGTTTGTGAGCAATCTTGTGGTAATTCCACTTGGGCAATTCCATAAGAAGGGGGAATCAATGTTGTCTGGGCTAAAAGGGGATCACCACAATAATTTGGGGTATCCTTTTGAATCTTCAGATTTAGCCTGGATATCAGTGGAAAGGGTGAAAACACATAAAGGAACTCTCCCTTCCAAGGGAATGAAAAAGGATATCTTTTCCAGGCTTGCTTGTTTAATTGTCCATTATGAAAGGAGGCAAACAGATCTATCTGAGGTGCTCCCCACCACTGGATCAGTTCCTGAAAGACTTATCATTCAATCTCCATTCATGCGGGTCTGTTCTGGTCCTGTTCAGCTTGTCTGCCACTATGTTTTGCTCTGGTAAGAAGCTTGGGGGGGTTAAGAAATGCTGAAGAACTAACTCCCAAGCTAGCACTGTCACCCTGCATGGGATAAGATGTTGTACAGCCCTACTTGTTTATATACCACATAACTGTGGTATTGTCTGTAATCACTAGAAGATATATTGGGAGCCAGATGTGATGGAGAGACTTCAGGGTATGGATCATAGCCAAAAATCAATCAGGCATTCCAGAAACAAAGTCCTGTGAGACACAGGAAGGATTTTGTGATATTTATCTGGAAATCCAGACTGGTCAGAAGAGACATAGTTCATGCTACTCACTCTTGACATCTGGATAAAGACTCTGCAAAGATAAGCAAGTTGTATAAGTAAGGAAATATGTGAATGCCATGCAGTCAGCAAAAGCTATGACAGGGACTAGGCATTTTGTGAATGCCCTTGGAGCAGTCAGTAAACCAAAGGATAATGCAGAGAGCAGAGTGGATAATGTGGCTCAGAAAAAAAGAGAACCTTAGAAATTTTCTGAAGTCCATGGCTACAGGAATATGGTAGTAAGCGTCTTTTAGGTATACAGTCACCAAGTACCTCATGTGACCAATGAAAGGTAACAGGTTCTGTAAAGTCAACATTTTGAATTGCGGAACTTTCACATACAGATTTAGAAATGAAAGATCTAGTACTGGTCTTATAGTGGCCTCCTTCTTTAGTACCAGAAACATACTGGAATAGAAACCCTTGCCATTTTGATATAAAGGCACTGATTTGATGTCTTCCTGGTATGTGAAGACTGAAGAACCTGAGGAAAATATTCTGTATGGCTTGAAAACTGGAGAGGTATACCCCTGAAGGAAGGTGCTGTATCTGGTGCCATTTGTAACCCTCTTGCACAACTTTTAATACCCAGAAGGCCAAAACAATCTTATGCTAAAGGGTCTTGTAGAGTGCCAGTCGTTGGGATAGATTTGTAGAGAACTGGCAAGGTGGGAAAGTATAGAGGGTAAGAAATGCTGGCATAGCCACTCTATACTGTTGGTCTATCCCTTTTTCAGAAAAGACCCCTATTTTTTATTGTCGTTACCCTCTGCCATCTCTTTTTTGCATCTGTTTGCTAGAGAAAGATTGGGTTGTTTATTTTGCTTTCCAGGTAAAAGGCAGGCCTATAGGATTTGTACTGTACATGAAATCTCTTAGGAACTCCCTGAATTAATTTCCCTCTTTCATCATATTGTTTGAGAACCTGGGTAGCAGAAGAGCCAAACAATGACTCCTTATCTAAAGCTGAAACCAGAATTTCAGACTTTACCTCATCAGCAAACTTTGGTTATGTACCCAAGCATATCTTCCCAACATTGTAGCAGTAACAGTGGCCCTAGACACAGTACCTGCATAATGATACACATTCTTCAAAGCATGTCTAGATACCTGACAAAGGGAAGAAACAGTTTAGTTCAAAAAAGTGTTTTCTTCTGTCAGAAGAGACAGAGTTAATTCCCTCAGGCTGTCCATATAACAAAGCATAAATGTCCACATATATGCCTGGTAATTCAGAATTCCAAAGGCTAAAATGGAAGAAGAAAGCATTCTCTAACCTATATGGTCCAATATTTTACCTTCCTTATCACTAGGTGAAGGGTTGGTATTTAGTATCAGTTGGTTCTGGGCATGGGGGGGGGGGGCAGTTTAATGGCTGCTGGATCAGAGCTGAGGTAAGAAAAAAGAAATCTGTTAGCCTGAGGTACCTTATACAGTTTATCTGCTTTTTTAGCGACTGATCAGGATGAATGCAGGCAGCATTCAACACATTCTCCAGGGCTGGCAGTATGGGAGGAATGAGGTATATGCATTTTACATATGATAATATAGGTTCATAGGTGCTTACTAGGCTAATGACCACAGGGACATTTTTAAGACTAGCCATGCATCCCAAATCTCTCACAAGTTCTGCTACCCTTGATAAGTATAAGCATGGGCCTGGGAGATAAACCATTTAAAGGTTACCTGTTTGCATCAGAGACATAGGTGCCAAACCAAGGATGAATTTCCGGTTTCCCATCCAATTGTCCAAGTTGCACTTGAATTGGATTAGGGAGGAACTCTAGTTCACATGGATGGGGATCTTGTTCTATATACAGGGTAGTCTCTGGGATACATACCTATCTCTCCAGCAGGTCCTATTTATATCACAGGCAACATTTAAGTCTTTAGAACGGGTAATTCTAGTACTGTTTGTTTTGTGGATATGCAGGAGGTCTATCAGACCGGGTCTGACAATGCCCTGTATGCCGGGCATAGATCTCCTCTCAAAAGCCTATAGGAGACAGAATACAGGGATAGGGCCATGAGGCAATCTGCATAGGACATACTACTTATGCCCTATATTCTTTTAGTGATTAACCTCTGTGGACGTTCCAGTTGTTGGATAAGCCTGGTTAGGTACATACCAAAGGGGGAATTGTACTCAATGATAGGTCTGATGAATGCTGAATACAGTGGAATAATGACTTCCTTGGACTTAGATGCCATACCTTTGTTTATAAGTTGTGCAACATAGAATGATCTCCTCACCACTGTAGACACATGATGGTCAAAGGCTAGATTACTGTCTATGTGTGTCCCTATGTCCCTCACTACTCGGTCAACTGTAAGGGGTTTGTTGTCAATATGATAGTTACCAGGGATGGATGACTTCCCAAAGGATACTATTATGCATTTCTTGGCATTTAGTTTTAGTCCATGACTCTGACACCAGTTGTTTGTGTCAGCCCCTCCTGGAGAACATTTGTATCAGTGTGAGATTCAGTGACAGCTCCTAATTTGCAATCATCTGCAAATTTAGTCAGCCAGAGACCACTGATATTGGCCTTGACTTCTGAGAAGTAAATGCCAAAAAGGAGCATTCCAAGGACTGATCCCTGAGGGACTCCAGTTGTGACTGGCCTCTTTGTAGAGGTGGACTCCCAAATTCTAACTTCCTGGGTCCTGTCTGTGAGCCAGTTGGCTATCCACCGGGTGACATACAGGTTTGTACCTAACCTCTTAAGTTTGTCAACAATGCCTGAATGGGGTATTGTGTCAAATGCCTTGGCTAGGTCAAGGTAGGCAGTGTGAATGATTTTGTCCTCATCCATTGCTTTGGTGACCTTCTCAAAGAAGTTCATCAAGTTGAGTAGGCATGATCTGCCCTTGATGAAACCGAACTGGGTCGGGTCCAGTGTCCGGAGGTTTACTATATCTCTGTTGATCATCTTCATGATAATTCTTTCCATGGCTTTACATATAAGACTAGTGAGACTAATGGGTCTGTAGTTTCCAGGGTCTGTAGATGGCCCACCTTTGTGCAGAGGGATGACTGTTGCCTTTCTCCATTCATGAGGCCCGAAGCCTGTTTGGGGGCTACAGTTGAATAGTAATTCTGCATATCTCCACAGTTCAGGACAAATATCTATTTGTTCACTTAAAAATATATCATTCATCTTGGCAGTGGTCTAATTAAAAGAAAATTCATTCATTCATTCATTCATGTGGATAAAAATCAGAGAGCTGGGCTTAAGAATCTGTTGGAGAATCCTTCTCTGTCAAAATTATAATCAATAGACCCTGTTTCATCAGCAATTACTGTTCCCATGGAATCTCTGGCTGTAAAAGCTTCTGAGTAACAGGATTTCCTGCCTGTAACACCAATTTAGCCAAGTTAAGGAACATAACTTTTCAACAGGAGTAACTTCTCAGAAGAACAATGTTTAACGTTTTGTTTTTTCTTAATAGGAGTTCCAACAGAAGAGGACTAACTCAGAGGTCTGCGGCAATGGCAAAGACTCCTTGGTAAGGGATTTTTTTTCTTTCTAGATACTGCGGAAGAAAGTCAGCTGGACTGGAGTCAATATCCATGCTATAATTGAGGAAGAAGCATCAAAAGCTGAAAGAGTAGCTGGAGTGTGTTGGTTGGAAGGTTAGGTTGTTACAGAGCATTCAGAAGCAGCACACTTACACTCGCAACCCTTTCCTCAATCCTTCAACTTATAAAAACTAAAAGGAGAACAGAATTCCCCTGTCAGTATTGTTCAAACACTCGCAAACAAACGGACAGAATCAAAATGGCAGGTAGGTTGTCATGAAGTGAACATAAGCATTACACTGACAAATATGTTCTCACCCATTCCTCTGTAAAGTTTTCTGTCTCACAAAATTCAAAATTTACACAAGCAGTACACAGTTCTTTACAAAATTAACCCTAAATACCTTAATTAGCACTCTAAGCTAAAAATAGCTGTCCCTGACAAGAAACTTTCAATGCTGTGAAAAAATACCAGGTTTCGTAAAGGGGAATACCACTTTAAGTAAAAAAATAATAGATTTAATAATTTTTTCTTAAAAAGGCAATTCATTTCTGAATGTAGGAGTTCTCCAGTGGGAAGTTATCTGTCAGAAATGGAGCTCTTAACCTATTGCTGCTCCTGTAAAGTCCAAGAGATGCTTCTTCTCAAGATGGCTAGAAAGTACTGAAGAAAGCTTCACTCTGACTGCTGATTTTCTTCCTTGGAATTAGTCAGTCAGCAGTGAGAGTGAAGGAGTATGGGAAACATACCTATTTGAAGCTGGCCAGTTGTTTCCTAAGCAGGAAACAACCTATACAGTCTAAGGGCTACTGCAGCAGAAGGAATGATGAGCATCCACTTTGCCTGGGCCAGAAGCTTGTCGCCACAATGATCCCTGGAGAGTTCTTCTGACTCTTCAGAATGACACAGGATATCACTGAAAAGAGTGGAAAAGCATATAAGAACATTTCTGCCCAAGGAAATGAGAGTCTATCTATTTTCCAGGTCTGCTTGCAAGGAGTTCTGGAGCAGAATTTTGCCAATGGTTTGTTGTGAATGGAGGTGAACAGATCTATCGGAGGTGTTCCCCAGAATTGGATCAAATCCTGGAAGACCACTTGATTCAATTTCCATTTGTGATGGTCTGTCCTGGTCCTGTTCAGCTTGTCTGCCACAATGTTGTGCTCCGCTGCAATGTAAGACACCTGTAAAATGTGACTGTGTTGAACTGCCATAGCCCGAGGCTACCATGGCTAACCTGCATAGAGGGTAAGATCTGGACCCTCCCCCCATTTGTTTATGTATCACATCCCTGTGATGTTGTCTATAATCACCCTGAGAGCCACAGATGACTGAGAAAGTTGAGCAAATCTGTGATACTCAACATTTCTTTTTATGTTTGTGTTTTGGCCGGTCTTTTGTTCCAAAGACCTTGCACATTTACCTCCATAGGCACAGTCCCAAGCAAAGAGTGAGATGTCTGTAGTTACTGAATGCACTGGAACTAAAACAGAAAATGAGAGACCTGCAATTGGATATAATTGGTTTCTCCCACCAAAGCAGTTCCCTTTTTACACACCTCATAACTGTAATTTGAAATGTTAGGAGGTGCTGATGTTGGAGCAAAACTGATTTTAGGTGCCATTGAATTATTCTCATGTTTAATTTGGTGAGAGGAATCATGAGAATCATAGATGCAATGAATCCTAATATCTTAAGAAATTCCCTTGATGAAGTCCTGGACTGGGTGGAAAAACTTAGCAATAGATCTATATATATATATATATATATATATATATATATATATATATATATATATATATATATGTGTGTGTGTGTGTGTGTGTGTGTGTGTGTGTGTGTGTGTGTGTGTGTGTGTGTGTGTGTATAGATCTACTTTTCTTGTGGAAGAAAAGCTCTTTGAACTGAAGTACCTAGGAGGCACCCCAGGAAGGCAATACTATGGGAAGGAACCAAGCAAGACATCTGAATGTTCTGCTACAAATCTAGTCTGCAACGGAAATTACCAAATTACCAAAGTGTGATCCCTGACATTTTGAAACTCTGACTGCAAATATAAGCAAGTTGTCTAAATAAGGAAAATATGGATACCCTGCAGTCTACAACAGGCTACCACTGCAGCTAGACACTTTGTGAACACCCTTAGAGAAGTGGGTAGCCTAAATGGTAATGCAAAGAAATAATGTAATCCAAACACAGAAAAAAATTGAAATCTGAAGCTATAGAAATATGGTGATAAGTAGGTTTTAAATCTAGAATTATCAAAAAACTCTTTGGGGAAATATGAGGTAACAAGTTGCGAAGTGATAGTATTTTGAATTTGGCAAGATCTATGACTGGTCTCCATGAGGCTTCCTTCTTTGTTCATGAAGAGGAAACAGTTTGTATTACCCCGAGTCAGCAGATTCTGAATGACAGGAGTGAAAAAAAAGAAGTTTGATTTGGAGAATGAGGAGGAATTCCCTGAAAAGAAGGAAAGAATTCCCACTTCCATCTGTACCCCTGCTGGACCACTCTCAGAACTTAGATGTCTGAGATAATTTTTTAACAAAATAGAAATGGATATCCAGATTTTGGGGCAGACTTAAAGTGCTGCCAGGGTAGGAAATGTGGGATTACAATTTGTAGATGATCATTCAGATTTGTTGGTCTACTGTTTTCTACGAAGCTACCCCTTTCTTTTTTTAAGCCTCTTTGCCATTGTTTTTTGAATGTCTGCTTGCCAGAATGCTGGTGGGTCTGCTTATTTTGCTTTTATAAAAATCCCCAAGAAAGGTGGAAATCATTTGATAATCCTGGAGAAGAAAGGCCAAAAAAACTGAGTTGCTCCTTGAATCAGTTTTCCTTTCTCATTACATTTTTTCAGAACTCCAGCAGCAGGTAGCTGAATAACAACCTCTCTGTCGAAGGGGAAATTCAAAGTTTTAGCTTTAGCATACTCAGGTAAAATCAGAGAACATAATCATGCAAATCCTCTCATAACAGATCCAGTAGATGCTGGTATCAGCAGAGACATAAGCACAGTTCAAAGAATCTTTGGTCAGACGAGACATAGAAGCAATAAGGGTTTTCAGAGATTTTTCCTGAAAAGAAGGAAAAGTGGCTATAGTGTTCCTCATATTCTTAAACAAAGCAAACAAAAATTTTAACATGTAAGCTTGACAACTGATAATTCTAAAAAATAAGCATGGTAGAAGTGCAGTCTTTTTTGCCAGATACATCAAAGGCGTTTCCATACTGTTACTAGAGGAGAAGGGATTAGCATTTACCATATGCTTAGCTGCAGCAACATTTGCCAATGAAATCACTGCAGAGACAGATCTGGGATTAAAAAATAAAAAATCTTTAAGACTGATGAACTTTATACAATTTGTCTTTTTTGGGGCTACAGGCTGGCTGTCAGGTGTGTCAGGTGTGTTACAGGCTGTAATAAAACCATTCTCTAGTGCTAAAAAAATGGGAGGAACATGAGTGAGTTGAGAAAACTCCAGTTGCAATAGACTGTAGTTTTTCAAAGATACTGGAATGTCATTATAATCCCACTGAAACAATTAGCTAACCGTAGCCATTGCGTTAGAAAAAAGAAATTCTTCCAAAGGACAATCAGAAGAAACACATTTCTCTGAATAAGAATCAATCGCCAGAGGAGAAAAAACAGAAGCTGTTTCTTCACAACCATTTCCCTGTTCATCATACTGGGAACCTCACAAAAGAAAAATTAATTTCTCTTTTACCAGTAAAACCAGAATGAGACAAGTCAAGAACTGAACTAAGCTGCAAGCTAAGCCCAATTTGTCATCTCTGGCTGAAGTAACTAAGACAGGAATATAAACTTTAACTTTCTGCTTCTTTTTAACAAGAATTTCCATAGAAGCATGCTGATTCCTCTCAGGGGCATCACCCAAGGAACAGGCATCTCAGTCCAACTAGGCATGGAAGCATTCCCTGCTCCTTCCTCTGAGTCTGAAAAGAGTGGTTCTTTCTGAGGAACCAGGAAATGGCCACAGCAGAGTCATCTCTTTTTGTGGCTGAGGCAAATTCATAGCTTGCTGAAGTGACAAACGCTTTCTGGAAATATTCTTCTTTTTGTTTCCAGAGAAAGGAAGGATGAACCAAATAACTGGGAAGATGTCTCATGGTAAAGCCCATACCATGGGTACAACTAATAGTAGTAGTTAGTAAAAAGCATAACCTTCCTCAACTGATGGGTCTTGGATCCAGCTCGGACACTTCTTCTCATCAGATCCAACTCTCGAGCTCCTCCCTTTACCTATAATGCCCAGCCAACTTAACATACCTCAGATCGAGTTTGCTGCCTTTAGTAGACAATAAATAATGCCCTAAGAGAAACTAAAAAGTATATAGATTAAAGTAAGTGAACTGAGGCTCAAACAAAGAATCACAATTCCCAAAAATATAAGTGAAGGGGGTAAGGAGGACATGAAGTAGAGGAAGAATGAAAATGTACAACACCAATTTAATGTTATGGTGAGTACATAACTTCTGATGTTGTCATTTTCATTCATTCCTCAACTGATGGGACACAGCCTCCAGCTAGATGTACCTTGGGTGGTCCTCATGGAAGGATATTTCATACTACTGAGCAGCCAAGAGCAGCTCTGTTTCTAGAAACCAAATCAAATTTGTAAAGAGCAATAAACATATGAGCATTGGACAAAGTGGTAGCTGCACAAATGTCATCTATGGAAGATCTTCACCAAAAACCTGAAGATACAGCCATAGCTCTTGTGGAATGGGGTCTAGGGGCTTTAGGCAAGGACAGCCCTTTTATTACAGACAAAGGATATGCAATCAGTTAACCATATTGCCAGAGTTTCTTTGGAAACTGGCATGTCCAATCTTTTAGGTGAGAAGGATACAAACAACTGGTCAGTCTTACAGACATCTTGAGTCCTATGGAGATAAAACTGAAGTTGTCTGTGCACATCGAAAAGATGGAGCATGTAGTCTCCCTTATTTGGGAAATTCCGGACGAAAATTGGGAGGTTAATGTCCTTGTTGATGTTAGACTCATAAGCTACCTTAGGCAAAAAAAAAAAAACAGGTTGGTTCGTAAGGAAACCCTGTCTTTATGAAAAACCAGGTAAGGAGGCTTGGAGGAGAGATCCTGGAGTTTAGATATTCATTTAGCTGGTGTAATAGCAACTAGATATATAGTTTTCTAAGACAAAAAAATTAGGCCTGACTTGACTGAAGGTTGAAAGGGGCCTTGGGTCAGATCTTGAAGCAGAATAGTTAAATCCCAGTGAAGAGTAGGATCCTTTACTGGAGGCCTACTCAAAAAAAGAGTTCCTTTGAGAAAAGAGTTGCATAATCTAGAGAAAGCTAAGGAAGAATAATTTTCATCTAGATGGAAGTTTGAAATGGCAGCCAACTGAACCTTAATAGTAAAAAAACAAATCCCGTCATCGAAAATTGAAGCTAAAAACTCAAGTACAGCTGGTATAGGGCTAGAAAAAGGGTCCAATGTCTTCTTACTTTTGTAAATCTTTCTAGTAGAAGCCCTTTGAGAAGAAAATAAATATAACAGATCAGGGTTGAGAGCCTGGGCTGCCTTGAAGTCAGCGGAACTGGAGAAACCATGCAGTCAGCTTGAGGCCTGTTATTTCCACATGAATTATCCCTGTCGGTGAGACAGGCGGTCTGGACTGTGGTCCAGTATCCAGGGCTGATGCAGAAGATGAGGCCACAGGAAGGGAAACAAAATTTGATGAGGCCAAAAAGATGCACTGGGGATAATAGTGTTCTTCGACTGGTATACTTTCTGTAGAAATTTGGGGATTAGAATTAATGGGCTAAGCATAGAGAAGATTGGAGGGACAATTGTGGACTAGAGCATCCCTCGGTGACTCCCCTTTGGAGAGATCAGGGAAAAGAATCTGCTGCACTTGTTGTTGAGAGGAGAAGTGAAAAGGTCACAGCATGGCTGGCCCCATCAACAGAAAATTCTCTCTGCCACTTTAACATTGAGAGACTACTCATGGGGCATCACAATGGACCTGCTTAGTTTGTCAGCAATCGCACTGGCTATCCCTAGTATGTGCATTGCTATAAGAAAGCATCAAGAAGAGATTGCCCACTGTCACATTCTCATCACTTCTCAACATAGCGGCTATGATCTCGTTCCTCCCTGTTTGTTGATGTACCAGACTACTGTTATATTGTCCATCTGAATAGCAATCATCTCAGATGGGAGAATCTCTTGAAAGGCCTGTAATGCTAGGAAGACTGCTGTCATTTCCAGGACATTGATATGCATCTTGGCCCCTTCTAGGGGCCACATACCACATACTGTCCTTCTCAAGTAGTGCCCCCCCCCCCAAGTTGAGAGGCATCCATGGTTAATGTGGCTGTGGGCAGGAAATGATCTAAAGGACAGCCTTGAGAAACTTTATCTGAGTGAAGCCATCAGAAGAGATATCTTTTGCAAGACCATGTAATCTTGACTAGGGTGAATAAAGGTTGTCAAAGAACAGACAATTAAACCAATAGAGTCAATTACAGAATCCACACGTAAAACCTGGCTAAAGGAACTTGGGTGATTGCTGCTGCCATGGATCACAAGCCTGTAAGATTAGCTGTGCTGGGACAAAAGGATGTGACATCACTTTCTTGGCCTGGGATCTGAATTTCTGAATTCATGCTGGAGGAAGAAAGGCTGTCTGAGTGGCTATGTCTAGACAAGCATCTCTGAACCCCAGACTCAGAGTAGGTGTGAGTTGTGATTTGCTGTAATTGACTGTGATGTCTAGGTGAAGACACAAATGGAGCAAGTAGTCCCTTGCCTGTATGGTGGCAAATGAGATCTGAGGCATGTTAGGTTGGTGGGCCATTATGGGTAAAGGGAGGAGCTCAAGACTTGTAACCGATGATCTGGAAGAAGCAGTCAGGTCGGATCTGAGTCGGATTCGAGACTCGTCAATTGAAGAATGAATGAAAATGACAACATCAGATCATTACTTTCAACATGTGTTACATAAAAGTGAAAACTGTAAGCACATTCTTTTAACTGACTGAAAAGTCATGTGATCATCTAAAAAAACATTCCAAGGGAAAAATCAGCAATTTCACTGAAAATAAGATTTCAGTCATAAAATAAATTGTGGAATATTTTTCACAAAGGGAACTTATCTGCTCATCAGTGGAGAAAAATTAGCTGATCCCAGATCCTCAAGTCTGTAATAGATGCACTCTTCAACAGCATTAAAGCTCTGAAGAGAATGGCACCCAGACAACTGATTTGTCACAGTCCTGCACAAGCTGTCAATCATCTGGGCACATGGAACGTGTTCTTTAGCTTTGGAAGATGGCCAGTTATTATATCTTGCGCAGGATATAATAGCCCAAATAGTTAGACTACTGCAGCAGTGATCCAATGAAGAACATTAAACTTAATGTTCTCCTTCCAGTATTAGATTAAAACCCTACGATTTAATTCAGCAAGTATAGTTACCAATATGCGGTTGTGCCAAAGTGACAAGCAGTAATGTAAAGTCACAAATGCTGACACATTCCATATATATATATATATAGATAGATAGATCTAGGACTACTGAACGAAAGTTCAATAGTCCGAATCCAAAATCACCGAACACACTTTAACGAAAGCGCTTTCACTGAAAAAGTGCTTTCATTAAAGTGTGTTTAAAAAAAAAAAAAAAAAAAAAAAAACATTACTTTTACGTTTTTGCAGGGGGGCACCCCCACACCCCCCCTACTTATATATTCTCACTCCGAGGTTGCACTACAGTGGGGAAAAGGGAATTATCCCTTATCCCACTGTAGTGCGATCTCTGCAACAGGCATACTTATGCAAAAGTGCCTTTCGGTGAAAAGCACTATCGCTCAAGTATTCCCGTCCGAATCTGTTTCGGTTATGTTGCCATTTGGTGATCCATATGGATCCCATATATATATATATATATATATATATATATATATATATATATATATATCAATATGAGTAGTCAATAATTTTATTTTACTTATTTTAACTCAGTTAGTCTCAATGTGGCATGGGACTGTTTTAAACTATCTCTGAATCAATTTGAAAAGATTGAAACATTTTGATTTTGACATATAACACTACCTACAACAATATTCCTTCTCACATGGGGATGGGGACAATAAGTGTTCAAGCAATTCTATTAAAAAAAAAAAAACACTTCAAAGGAATGAGGACATGAAGCAGACTAACCTGCATGCCCTGCCATGTGCTAATCCCTTAGGAGACTATGACAGCACTCATGAATTATAATAAGCTAAACCTTTAAGAAAGCTGATTGGCTGAACCTTTTAGTCCTTAAATGGTCAAAACGTTGAGCTGCTCAATATTTTCATGTTATTTTCCAAATATATAAGACCTAGACTGATGCCCTCAGTCAAAGAAATACCATTTTTTAGACTTATCCTCTCAAAGCTACATGTCAGCAACCTTCTCACCTGCATCACTTTTCACAGCAGTAGACTTCCAAAGTTTTAATCCAGCTGACATCAGCAATAATATAAAGATTTTCTTGCTTAACCCTGCACAACACTGGGTAAACATGAATGAGTTATCCACTGACAGCCCTACAATCACTTACCCCAATAACAGTAGAAGATAAAATTAGCTAAAAAACACATATCTGTCCCAGAGAGCAATATACGTTATCACCTATCCTCCAGTGTCTCCACATGAACTCGTCATCATCAGTTTCTGGAACTCATTTACATATTTTCAGATACAGCAGGAGTTCTCATCAAATTTTCATTTACTGATGCCATATTTCCAAAGTCAGGTAGCATAAAACTCTAAGCTCCAAATTCTGCCTTTTTTGGGGGGTGGGTCCTGTCTTTCTTCTTCCCATTCCAAAGGTTACCCGAATATCTTGAGGTTCTGTTTGATCTATGCTTAAGCTTCTCTACCCACTTGGACTATACAATTAACAAAGTACTCTCCCAGCTATTAAGGGCATTAGAGATTTGAAAATATTTAAGGTCTGTTTATTCTGGTTCCTTGGTTCGCTAAATACAATATATATATAAAGTACAATGTAGGTATTATGTAGTGTAACCAGTGTGCATTTTATATTTAACATTTTTAACTAACATTTTTTAAATCAGCATTTTTAACTAAGTTATACAATATATTTATTTTATTAGCACAAGCATTTTAAAACAATTTGCTATAAGTGAATTAATATACATCTATATGTATATCTAAAGGTGATTTCTATTGAACACAGCACTTTGCTCATTCTGATGTACTGTCTTTTTAAATAAGTATTCATTCACTTCTCTATTGCACTGATTATGTGACTGTGTTATGAAGTTTACTTAAGCTTGCATTTGAATTTTAACAGTTACTCTGATGAAGCCCTTGGAACTACAGGGTGAAAGCGCTTAGTCTCTTTCTGTCAAATAAAGTTTATCAAGTGTTACCATTCTGTACAGATTTGGTGGCATTTTTTATTTTCATTTTACTAGTTTTGAGTTTCCGTTCTTTTGGATGTTTTTTTCTGTTACTCTCCCAACTAGAACTTTCCTTTAGAACTGTCCACCTTCTCTCTCTCTCTCCAAAATCACACTAATCCCTTTCCAAAAAAAAAGCACAGTTGCATAAGTTGCACTTACCATGCCAGCAGGTGTTCCAGTTCATCATTGCTGCAGTAGCCTTTAGGCTATGAATTGTTTTCTGCCCAGGAAACAACTGGCCAGCTTCACAAAGCTCTGGCTCTCTCCCACTCCTTTACTCTGACTGCTGACAGGACATCCAAGAGGAAGGAATTCAGCATTATGAAGACATCTTTGGGACTTTCTTGCCCATATAGAGAGAAAAGCATCCTTATCTGGAACTTATAAAAGATATAACAGTAACAAATCACTTTACATCCCAACAACTAACTATATACAGCAAAAAGAGGATGATGGTTGGGTGTGGCTACTGCAGCGGTGACAAACTTGAGCATCTACTGTTATAGTAAGTGCAACTTACATAAATGTACTATGCTCAACATTCTTACTGCTGCAGTAGCCTTTTGGCTATATGGGTTGATTACCAAAGTCTATCCAACCTGAGAGAAGAAAGGAAATAATACAGGATCCCCTGGAGAATGGTCCTGGCAAAGTCAGTCCTGGACCTGGAGAAGGCATCCAGTATTTAATGCTTTGTAAAAGTATATGCGGAGGACCATGTAGTTGCCTCCAGAGTCCATACTTTTCCAATATGCCATCAAATAAAGCTGTATTAGAATGTGCTTTTATCTGGCCTGGAATGTATTTTTAATTATCCTTTTGTTGACTGCATTAGTCCCACAAGGCTATTAGCCTCTTTTCAGGGGAAACCTAAGGTTGTATTTATACCACTAGATGAAATTTAGCCAGGGCATCAGGGAACTTCCCCTACTTATTAGAAGAGTGCTTGTTCTGATCCTAGTACAGTGGCGGCTGGGAGAACAACACTTAAGCTGATCCAAAATGGCAGAAAGCACAGAGGGGAACACTGGTGCTGTGTCTGAGGCTCTGCAGGATTTTGAGGAGCTATTTCAGCAAAACTTGTTTGTTTCTTCTCAAGCAAATGTGGAATGGATGTTCTATTACAATCCACCAGTGGGGAGGGGTGTGGGATGATATTTTGAATGAATTGTTGTTGGAGAGTGACATGTAAAGTGGAAAATATATTTCATGGGGGAAATTATGGAGTAAATCAGAGGAATTGGAAGCCATTTTTAAAGAAGACTGCCAGAAAACAAAATCATATGCTGATACTGTTATGGAAACTGTAAGGAAAGTAAAAACAGATGAACAGAGGAAAGGAAAGGACATGTCAGCAATCAAAGGAAATTCATGGTAAGAATTCAGAGCAAAGAAGAAAAACAAAATGGACTGGTGCAACATTTGAGATAATTTAATGGTTCTATTGGGAGTGAAGGCTCATGAGGTAAAAGGTTTTATTCTTATTCATAAAGAAACATTTTGTGACATTATTTTTGAGACTGGTTCTATTCTGGAAAGTTTTTTTTTTGGGGGGGGGGGAAGTATGAAAAGAAAAAGAACTGTAATCCATGGAACTCATGTGTGGTTAAAGCATTTTGCAGAGAAACAAAAGAGAAAATAGAAAATACATGTTCAATTGCAAACTGAAGTTGAAAGAGAGACTTTAAAGAGACATTTAAGCAAACTTTGTAAATAAGTTATGGAGATTAGCAAAGTGCAAGATAACAGAGGATTATGGACTGGTGGATGGGACTGTCATATTGTACAGAAAATGGAGACAAACAATATTCATTACCCTACTATCATAACTGTAGAAGGTAAAATATTGGGGACAACCTAAAACATGTTTTCTTTCTGTGGAAAAGATAATAATTTGATAAGTAAATGTGATAAGAAGAAAGATGAAGTAGGGAAACAAAATCAGGGTAAGAATAAAGATAAGGATAAAGATAAACATGAAACAGAAAATATTATAGAAAAAAGTTTTAAAGTAATTGATGAGAAAGATAAGAATTGAAAATAGTGAAAGGTAAAAAATGAATTCTGTTGGAAAAAAGTGTAAGAGACAGAAAAAGAAAGTTTAAAGGGATAACTGAAAAAGAAAAAAGAAAGTAAATGGATAATGTAAATGAGATAAATACTCCAAATTTACATAACATCTGGGAAGCTACAACATAAACATAATGACAATTTTAAGAGTTCTTTTAGTAAATAGTATTAAAATATTAGTAGAGGAATAGGTATCCTAAATTGGTGCAGTAAGTGTGATTTTGTTGTAATAATACTGGAAGATGTAAGACTTTTGCATAAAAAGAGAGGTTACAAATAAAAAATGTTTGAGAAGGAGCTACAAGATGGAACCTACGAAAAGAATTACGCTGTGGCATAGCTGTACTTTGTAGGAAGTCACTGAAAATATTGAATATAACATTGGTAATGATGTGTAGATTAACTGTTGTAGATCTCAGATGGCATAATCAAGTATACAGCAATATAGCATTGTATGCCTATATTACTACTAAAGAAAAAATATATTTCATAAAAGTTTGGATTATGTAATAATTAATATGAATATATTATTAATGTGAGATTTTAATTGTAATTTGAGAGGAAAAAAAGAAAAAGATAGGAAATGATGTTAAAAAATTAAGTTAAAATGTGGCAATTTAAATGTGTAATAATAATTTGTGGACATGTAGTCGAGGTGTATATAAGACTGAATAAATTATTTTATTATATCAGAAGGTTTAAATATAGCTAAGGAAGAGGCATTTGTAGCAGGCTTTGCAGAACACTCAGCTATATGGCTAGAGATGCAGGGAAATAAGAAGTATATCAGATTGGGAAATGGAAAAAAGAATAAATGAGAAATTATGGGATGAAAATAGAAAGAAGATAAGTATGCAGTTATAGAACGATTACATTCACACAATAGTGTTTTGCAAAAACTGGTCCAAGTGGTGGCAAGTTTTTAAAGAAAAATATAAAAAATGTTTTTTATTTGAATGGCAGAAGAATTTATGAAAAAAATCAAGAGAAAATGAAATAATTGTTATTTAAGCAAAGATATAACTTACAAAGTAGAAGGGAAGATGTATCAGCTTGAGTAGCACAGCTAAAAAGAATACTAACACAATGAGAGAATGAAACATGATAGAGGCGAGGTTAGAAATTTCAGGAACAGATTATGAATATTGTAATAAATTATATAAAGGAAATGTTTCAAGATAGAAAGTACAAAAAAAAGCATGGCATGTTAAAAAATTAACAGAACAAGAAAATAAAGAACTAGAAAATGAGATTTCTTTGGATGAATTAGATAAGGTACTTGGACAAGTTAATTTTACAGTCAGTTTCAGGACCAGATGGAAAAAGATACCAATTTTATAAAAAAATGTTATGGATTGGCAGAAAAAAAACACTTCCTAAAAGTTATGAATGAGTGGTTAAATGAAGGTTTTATGCAGTGGTATATTTAATTTGTATGGAAAAAGGAAGATAAAAAAAAAATTGAAAATTGGAGGCCTACGGTATTGAACAATGCATTATACAAGATAATATATTATAGTTTTAAGGGGAAAAGATGTCAGGAATTATTATTAACAGTAAGGGAAATTGTGGATGATATAACAAAGAGACTGATGAGACCTAAATCATGATAGAAGATTTAAATAAAACATTTGGTACAGTGCAAAATGAACTTTTGTGGACAATTATGGAAGAGGACAACATTGGTGAGAAAATTAAGAATGAATGCTGTTCTGCATATAATAAAAATAAAGTAAGAATTTGAGTAAATGGATGGTTAAGCAAAGAAATAGATATACTGAAGTAGAATAAGCTGGGGATGCCCTATGAGTAGTATATTATTTGTATTAGTCATGAATGTATTAGTTAGAGATGAAAATTTCATAGGAAAGGTGATACTTATTTTATTAATGAAGGGATAACAATTCCAGTTATGTTTACTTATGCAGATGATAGATTGTTTACAAGAAACAAAGTCTGAATGAAATAAGTTATATGTTATGTACATCAATGTTTAATCATAGTAAGCATGACTTTAAATAAAGAAAAAAGTAAAGGACTGAGTAATAAAGTAAAGATAGGAGGAGCATATTTTTTGATGAAAGAAATCTCTGTGTTAGGAATAAAATTTGAGGGTAAAAATACAAGTGAGAAAATGGAATAGGATAATAGATGAAATAAAGGAGTATTGTTGTTTTGGGGAAACATGCAAGCTATAGTTTAATAACTTTTTTGATTAATTCAGTTTTACTGGGAAAGACTGCAAAATTTGCTCGTGTCTATATGTTGCCAATAACCTATGAAAAAGAAATACTACAAGTATTTTTTTTCTTTTATATGGTGTTCAAAATTGAATCCATCAAAGAGGTTTAGGATTAATAAACCCAAATATTTATGCTGCTTCACTGAATTTGCATAAAGTCTTGTTTTGGATAAATGATAAAATGAAAAGTTAGTAAATTTACTAATATGAGTGGCATAGCATATGTTAAAAATTTCAAAACAGGGAAAGAACACTTAAATGAAGAAATGAGATGTTATGAAGGGAAAAAATCACTTTTATGGAAACTAAAATTGATAAAATAGAAAATGGGAGGAAAGTCTGTTGCTAAAATATGATACAATATTATGTTAATCCTTGTGCTGAGCTAGAGAATGAAAAAGTTAAAGCTATAATATTACAAAAAGTGTGGAGTAATAATGCCAAGATTTTTATGGAAATTAGTAATTAATAAATTACCAGTAAAAGCAAATATGCCACAGAAAAAAACTAATTGAAAGAGCTTGTATATGCAGTGGTAAAGAAGAAAATACAGAACATATGTTCTTACAATGTATAAAGATTGCAAAATTGTAGGAAAATTCTGTAAAGAGAAGCTCTTTGAAAATATAAATTAAGCAAATGAAATAAATATGGATATGAATATGTATGTATATTATAGCCATAAAAATAAGAAATATGATGGTAAAATAGGTAAAAGATTATAGTGGGTGGATCATTTGGAATGATACATGAAATCATGTTTAATGGTAAATGGAGATTAACAGAAATGTTAAGAAAAATAGAAAAATTAGATGGTCATTATGGGAAAAGGAGCGGGGGTCAACCTAGGATAATGAAAATAGAAGTTTAACATAATAATGAAAAGTAAGATATTTATGATTCCATGACAATGATGGAAAGGAATAGAAAACTGAACATTGGATAAATTGTAAATATATACATTTATAAATAGCACTGTAAATAATGTCTTAAATAAAGAACCCCGATTCTTTTTGACAGGTTCATAGGTTGGTACTAGGGCCTATACAAGCCTAGCCATATCAATTCCCTGGCTATTTCTTCCCACAATATTTACTTCCCTGGACCTCTGTCTAGCAGGGCAACTGACTTGATCCCTTGGGGGAATTTCCTATCTCCCATCCAATCGTCAAGGTTCCTTTGGAAGAGGGCCAAAGAGATGCCCTGCTTCACATGTATGGGCAGTCTATTCCAGAGTCTGGGGAGTCTCTGGATCAGGAACCTATCCCTCCAGCATGTTTTGTTCATTGTGATGACAAGGTTTAGATCCCTGGAGTGTGTGGCTCTGAGGGATTGGGATTTCTTTAAGTGTAGCATGTCCAAAGGTTTTGGGTTTGACATGGCCTTGTATGTTAAGCAGAAATCACCTCTGAGTAGACGATATGCGGCAGAGTATAGCTGGAGTTTTTTAGACGGTCAGCATAGGGCATCTGCTTTAGGCCTGTGATTCTTTAAGTGAGGTATTTCTGCGGCCTTTCCAGTTGTTGCAGATGTTTTCAGAGGTACATATCAAATGGGGCGTTGTATTCTATAATGGGTCTAATGAGATATGAGTACAGTGGGACAATGATCTCCTTTTTCCTGGATGAAAAGCCCTTAGTGATGAGGTGTGCCACATAGAAGGATTTTCTGACTGTTGAGGCATTGTGGTTATCGAAGGTGAGACCACTGTCCACCTGTGTCCCTAAGTCTCTTATCACACTTTCGTTGTTTAGTGTACTGCCACCTATGTGGTAATTCACAGGTACATGTTTTTTCCCAAAGGGGATAACTATACATTTCTTGGCACTGAGCTTGAGCCCATGGCTCTGGCAGCAAACATCTATTTCTGTAAAGCCCTTTTGTAGAATATCCGCATAATTTGGGGATTCAGTAATGGCTCCCAGTTTGCAGTCATCTGCAAACTTTGTTAGCCAGAGTCCCTTAGTGTTGGCCTGTACTTCAGAGAAGTAGATGCTAAGCAAACTGAACCCTGAGGTACTTAATTTGTCACTTGTCTGGAGCTGGATTTGAAGTCGGCTACTTTTACAGTGTGGATTCTGTCAGTAAGCCAGTTGGCAACCCATCGAGTGATGTAGGGATTAATTCTCAGCTTAGTAAGTTTATCTATGATTCCAGAGTGGGGGATGGTGCCTTGGCAAGGTCCAGCTAGGCTGTGTGGACCACGTTACCCTCGTTGACAGCTCTGGAGACTGATTCGAAGAAGTCATTCAGGTTCAGGAGACAAGATCAGCCCTTCACAAACCCAATTTAGGTGGGGTCCAGTGTTTGAAGGTTGCCAATGTCTTTGTTTATAAGTTCCATGATAATACATTCCATGGCCTTGCATATCAGGCTCGTCAGACTGATGGGGCACTAGTTCCCAGGATCCAAGGTGGATTACCCCTTGTGGAGTGGGATAACTGTAGCTGTGCGCCACTCAGTGGGCATGAAGCCTGAGGTGAAGCTATGATTAAACATGACACTTAGGTGAGGTGCCAGTTCATTTTGTAGTCCATGTAGTACACAGCCTGGGATGTTGTCTGGTCCCATAGATGCTGTATTCTTAACTTTTGAGAGTAGATTTTTTACCTGTGTGGCCATTATTACTGGAATTTGACAATCTTTTGGTATTGAGATGGGCTCTTTAGGGGGCGAGAGGGGGGTGAAACTGGCACTGAATCAATTTGCCAGGATATTGGCAATATCCTTGGGATCAGTATATTTAATGCCATTCTGTTGTAGCTCAGAGCAGATCTGAGAATTGCCATTTAAATTCTTGACATAACTATAGAATGCCTTGTGGTTGTCTTTGGAATCTTTGGCAATTTTATTTTCGTAACTAGCTTTGGAGGATTTTATGAGGGATCTCAGCTTCTTACTGAGGCTGGTAAGGGAGTTTTTTGCATCCTGGGATTTTCCTCTTTTCTGCAACAGTTTTCTTCCTTTTGTTGTAAAGTTTGTTTATGGCAGGGGACCACCAGATTGGCTTCCATTTTTTGGAGGACAGCGTCTTGGTTGTATTTGGGATGGCACAATTCATGCACGAGTGGATGTGCTCATGCAGTGCCTTAGTGTAGGATTTAGGTGCCATGAAATATTTTACATCTAGCTGCGCTACCACCACCTCAGGCAAATGAGGCCTTAATTTAATGTCTCATCTCATCCAAAGGACAGCAAGCACATTCAGGAATGTTACACCCTCAGTGTGCTGCATTGCAGTGTTAGCAATCCATCTGCCCAGTGTGGGAACAGAACCCTCAGCCTTTTTCACCAAAAGAAGTGCATTATCTGTTGCTCCTTTGACATGGCTCATTAAATATTGTACCATGATGAGAACAGCAAGAATCACTATAGTAAGGAACAACCAACAGAACTGTCAGAATGACACAGGTTGTCCTTTTCCATTCCCACACTAAGAATTGCACAGCTGTATAGCTTTCCTTAAGGTCTCAAGATGTTGCAAAAGCATGACCAGAGTATATAGTCTCTATTCTCAGAGGAATGAGGGATATAGATGACTAGATTCAAGGTAAATTATGAGAGCACTAAGGGCATATCTAGGGATTTTTCTACAGATTATTCTATATGCATGGAAAAGCAAAAGGGTTAATCCACCATGAATGGTTGCAACCCAGATACTCGCATGTAGATGTCAGACCAATAAAATAAGTTAGTCTACCAAAAAACGAACCAAAAGCCAGAAGAGCTAGTTCAAATGTATACAAAAATAACTTTCTCAGCAAAAAAGACTGCAATTAAGTATCAATTGAAAAACTGGTGACCTTACATACATCCATCCACAATCCCTTTTCCCATTTTTTGCACATTGGGTCAGGTGTCACTTCAACAGTGACAATAATCTAGAGCCAAGGTTTACATGACTGGGTGGCTAGCCCTGCTGTGGAAGATGACCTTACATATCAAAAGAAAAACCTATTTGTAGAACAACTTGAACAATGTTTAAAATGAAGAAGAGGATCCATGGGCATATATACTGAAATGGCTGATAAATACCCTTTTCCAAAGAAGTGAACAGGCCACAATAAGTCACACAACTGTTTAAGAACCAGATGTTCATAGGTTCATAGGTTCATAGGTTGGTACTAGGCTATCAGCCCTAGGGCCTTTACAAGCCTAGCCATAACAATTCCCTGGCTATTTCTTCCCACATTATTTACTTTCCTGGACCCCTGTCTAGCAGGGCGACTGACATGATCCCTGGGGTGAATTTCCTTTCTCCCATCCAATCGTCAAGGTTCCTCTTGAAGAGGTTCAAAGAGGCACTCTGCTTGACATGTATGGGCAATCTATTCCAGAGTCTGGGGAGTCTCTGGGTCAGGAACCTATCCCTCCAGCATGTTTTGTTTATTGTGATGACAAGGTTTAGATCCCTGGAGCATGTAGCTCTGAGGGATTGGGATTTCTTTAAGTGTAGCATGTCCAACAGCTCTGGGTTTGACATGGCCTTGTATGTTAAGCAGATATCGCCTCTGAGTAGACGATATGCGACAGAGTATAGCTGGAGTTTTTTAAGGCGGTCAGCGTAGGGCATCTGCTTTAGGCCTGTGATTCTTTTAGTGAGGTATTTCTGAGGCCTTTCCAGTTGTTGCAGATGTCTTGAGAGGTACATACCAAATGGGGCGTTGTATTCTATAATGGGTCTAATGAGGGATGAGTACAGTGGGACAATGACCTCCTTTTTCTGGATGAAAAGCCCTTCGTGATGAAGTGTGCCACATAGAAGGATTTCCTGACTGTTGTGGCGATGTGGTTATCGAAGGTGAGACCACTGTCTACCTGTGTCCCTAAGTCTCTTATCACACTTTCTGTGTTTAGTGTACTGCCACCTATATGGTAATTCATGGATACATGTTTTTTCCCAAAGGGATAACAATACATTTCTTGGCATTGAGCTTGAGCCCATGGCTCTGGCACCAAGCATCTGTTTCTGTAAGGCCCTTTTGTAGAGTATCCACATCATTTGGGGATTCAATAATGGTTCCCAGTTTGCAGTCATCTGCAAACTTTGTTAGCCAGAGTCCCTTAGTGTTGACCTGTACTTCAGAGAAGTAGATGCCAAACAAGAGTGGCCCCAGGACTGAACCCTGAGGTACTCCACTTGTCACTTGTCTGGAGCTGGATTTGGAGTCAGCTACTTTTACAGTGTGGGTTCTATCAGTAAGCCATTTAGCAACCCATTGGGTGACATAGGGATTAATACCCAACTTAGTAAGTTTATCTATGATTCTAGAGTGGGGGATGGTGTCAAAGGCCTTGGCAAGGTCTAGATAGGCTGTGTGGACCACCTTACCCTTGACCATGGCTCTGGAGACTGATTCAAAGAAGTCAATCAGGTTCAGGAGACAAGATCGGCCCTTCACAAACCCAAACTGGGTGGGGTCCAGTGTTTGAAGGTTGCCAATGTCTTTGTTTATAAGTTCCATGATAATACACTCCATGGCCTTGCAGATAAGGCTTGTCAGACTGATGGGACGGTAGTTTCCGGGATCCAAGGTGGATCCCCCCTTGTGGATTGGGATAACTGTAGCTCTGCGTCACTCAGTGGGCACGAAACCTGAGGTGAGGCTATGATTAAACATGACACTTAGGTGAGGTGCCAGTTCATATTGTAGTTCATGTAGTACACAGCCCGGGATGTCATCTGGTCCCATGGATGCTGTATTCTTGGCTTTAGAGAGTGCGTTTTGTATCTGTGTGGCCATTATTACTGGAATTTGGCAATCTTCCGGTATTGAGATGGGCCATTTAGGGGGTGAAAGGGGGGGTGAAGTTGGCACTGAATCGATCTGCCAGGATATCGGCAATATCCTTTGGATCAGTATATTTATTGCCATTCTGTTTTAGCTCAGAGCAGATCTGAGCATTGCCATTTAGATTCTTGACATAGTTAAAGAATGCTTTGTGGTTGTCTTTGGAATCTTTGGCAATTTTATTTTCATAACTAGCTTTGGAGGATTTTATGAGGCATCTCAGTTTCTTACTGAGGCTAGTAAGGGAGTTTTTTGCATCCTGGGATTTTCCTCTTTTCTGCAAAAGTTTCTTCCTTTTGTTGTAAAGTTTGTTTATGGTAGGGGACCACCAGATTGGCTTCCTTTTTTTGGATGAGAGCATTTTGGTTCTATTTGGGATGGCACGATTCATGCATGAGTGGATGTGCTCATACAGTGCCTTAGTGTAGGATTCAGCAGTTGAACTTTCAGTTCCCGTCTGCATGGGTGTCATGAAGTTTGTCACTTCTGACTTGAGTAGCATGAAGTTGGCTTTGGAGAAGTTTTTTATGGTGGTTTCTTTACTGGGGGGTGGGGGTGGGATGTGGATGTTAAGGGTGATTAGCTTATGGTCAGACCTGACTAACAAGGGGGTGACCATAGGTATGGAGCATTGATTTGCCATGTTGGTAATGACCAGGTCTAGGATATTGGAGTCCCTGGTGGGACTATGGATTAGTTGATCCAGGGCGTTGGAATTTATGAATTCCAAGAACCGTTGCACAAAGGTGTTGGGACATGAGTAGTTTTCCCAGTTAATGGCTGGGTAGTTAAAATCACCCAGTATTAGGGTGTTTGGTTCTATCTTAATATTTTCCAGTATGTTTAAAAAGGTGTAGTAAGAATCTTGGGATATGGTGGGGGATCTGTAGCAAGCTACAATTTGGATTGCAGTCTTACCTAGTGTTAGTTGCACTTGGAGAATTTCAGACACATTGTGTTGGCCAACTAGCCTGGTGGTGTGAATATCCTTGGTGAATATTGACACTCCTCCACCTTTAGTGTTTTGGTCCTGGTTTGGTGGCCAAATAATGTAATAATTCTGGAAAGGGCCCTGGTTGTATGCCTCAACTAAAAATCTCCACAGGTTAACATAAGATTTCCTAGTAGCAGGATTTCTTACCTCCTTTGGTAATTCTTGCACTTCCTGATGAAAAAGATGCCTAAAATGTATTAGAAATGAATCATCAATCAGTTGAAGTTGTTTGTGACTGGGATGTATCAAATTCCCCTTGTCTTGTGTGAGTAGATCTAATCTGTACGGAAGCTTGTGGCAATTGCCCGTGACCAATTCCATAATAAGTGAGAACCAGTGTTGCTTTGTCCACAGGGGAAAGTCCTTCTGAATGTTCAAGATGACCTTGGATATCAGTGGAGAGGGTAGAAATGCATAAAGAAACATTCCCAACCACAGGAATGAAAACATCCATGTTCCAGGCCTGCCTGTAAGCAGCCCTTGTGCAGGATTTACTTATTTGTATGTTTTGAAAAAAAGGCATATAAATCTATTTTACAGTTTTCACCACAACTGGATCAGTTCCCGGGAGACACCCTCATACAGTCCCTATTCATAAGGGTTTGTCCTGGTCTTGCTTAGCTTGTGTTCCCCTACATTGTGCACTGACAGAATGTGAGATGGCTGGAGGTTTATATAATGCTGTAGGACTAACTCCTAATGCACTATAGCCAGCCTGAACAGGGGTGTACACCCATTTGATAGTGTACCAAATAACTATTACATTGTTTACAATTACCTGAATGGTCCCAGGGACCACACAGATCATGAAGAGATACTATAACATGGATCACATGTTTTTTTTAAACCACACTGAATTTTCTCATGTATGAAATTGTAAGAGAGATCATGAAAATCATAGAAGCAATGAACCCTAGACTCCTGAGATAATTCTCTGTCTGTCTTAGGCTGATTGGAGAAGATCAGTTTCCAGATAAAAATTCCATTTTCTGTGTTAGGAATGCCTTTAAAAAGAAATATCTAGAAAGCAGTCTAAAAGCACAATCCTGTGTAATTCAGTCAAGGAAGATTTTAGAACTTTTATCTGGAAACCCATATTGGCAAGGAGTAAAGAACACAAAAGTTATTATTTATTTACTTGTTTATTTACCATAATGATAGATCCATGTTATCACTTTCTGTCTGATTCAACTTGTGAGTTACCAGATCTGACTCAGATTTGAGACCAGCCACATTTCATAAACTTCAGCCTGTGGAGCTCTGCCTCCTCTATCCATAATTCCTCATTTCTTAGGACTACCTCAGATCACGTTTGTCCCCATACTACCCGAACTGTAAATGCTCAAATTCCATGTTAAAAGACATAAAGAACTCCAACAAAGAAGGGTAAAAGAAGAACCTCTCTGACATGGTCATCCCACAGTCAAAAGGCTTGCCAAAAAGGTGGGGGTTGGGGGGAGGAAAGGTTGAACCACACAGAAAGAGAAAACATGGATCCATCACTATGGTAAGCACATAACTTTCATATCCAATATTATCTTTTCTGTCTGGATTCAACCTGTGGGACAGAGTTCCCAGCCAAGTAAAACCCAAGGGAGGTCTCATGAAAGGGTACTGCGCAATATGGTAGAACCAAAGGAAGCTCTGGACCTCAAATGAATGTCCAATTTGCAGTGGGACACAACGGTGTGAGAACCCACCCAGGCAGCAGCCATACAAAACTCATCTAACGCAGCTCTGGAGAAGAATGCTGTAGAAGTAGCCATAGCTCTAGTAGAATGAGATCTATATCACTCAATCAAAATATTTGTCCATCGAATATGAATTCATTGAACTCTAAACATCTAAATTCATTTCAATGAGCCTTGGACTTTTTCCCAGGGTTAGGAAGTACTTGGCCATCAACACAACTTTGCCCTTCTCCCCACTGTAGTGCGATCTCGGAGTTGGTATATATAGTTGGGGGGTGTGGGGAATGAAGCCTCCCCACTTGGGTTGGTTTGATTTAGTGTGGTGTGTGTTCCAGAGTGCTAGTAGGTGAGTGGTTCCTAACCCTAGAAAAACGTCAGAGGTTTGCTTAAATGAATTTTGATGTTTGGAGCTCGATGAATACATATTCAACGAATACATATTTTGATTAAGTGATATAGACCCAGTAGAAAGACCTTTTGGTTTACCCTGAAAACTATACCAAAAATTGGAGACAGTAACCTAAGACACTGGCATGCCCTACCTAGATTTTGAAAAGGAAACAAACAAGTGTTTAGACTTTCTGAAAGATTTTGTTCTATCCAAGTAAAACCTCAGTTGTCTATGAACATCAAGGCAATGCAGTAGGTTTCTCCCTTGTTGGAAAACTCAGGAAAAAACACAGGTAAGTGAATGGAGTGGCTCAAATTGTTCTCTGTAGCTATCTTAGGAAGAAAAGAGGGATCTGTGTGAAGGGAAATCCTGTCTTTATTAAAAAAAAATATACGGAGGTACTGATGAGATGGCTTGCAATTAGGAAATCCACCTGGCAGAAGTAACCCCCACTAAGAATAAGGTCTTCCAAAAAAAAACAACTTTAAGTCAATTGTAGCAGAAGGTTCAAAGGGAGATACAGCCAACACCTGCAACATGAAAGCCTTTGAGGAAAGCTTTGGAAATTTTGAGAGCTGCTAAAGGCATATTATCTCCACCAATGCTGAAACTAGAAATGGCTGTCAACTGCATCCTAATAGTAGAATAACTAGAGCCCAAGTGGAATGAATCCACAGGAAGTCACAAATAACCTCTATAGGGGTCAAAAAGGGATGCAATAGGTAGCCCAATAAGCAAAACATTTCAATTCACTGGCATATACCCTATGCATAGACAGTTTCTGAGAGGAAGACAAAAAAGTCACCATTCTGTTGGAAAGCTTGGGATTTCGATCCATCAAAGGAATTTGAGGACCATGTGTTCAACATTAGGGTCCGAAGGTCAGGTAAGTCCAGTCCCGCCAGGTGAGAGATTAGATCTGGAATGGGATCCAAGACTCAAGGAGGGTATTTCAGAAGAGGCCAAAGGAAGGGGAACCACATCTGATGGGGCCAAAGGGGGCAATGAGGATTGCAGTCACTTTGCAATGGGCTGCCTTCTGAAGAAACATTACTATCAGCAAGTTGGGGGATAGATGTAAAGGAGATCCAGGGGCCAAGCATACAGAAGAGTGTCCCTGGTTGACTGTCCCTCTGGAGGGACTAAGGCATAATAACTGCTGCACTTGCTATGCTGCAATTGCTATTGTAAGGGGATGCAATCAGATTGTAACAAGGAGTGCCCCGACACTGAAAATTTTGAGCAGTCACTCTTGGATTCAGAGACCATTCATGTGAACACAGAATGCACCTGCTCAAATTGTCTGCTAATGTATCTCCCTGGGATGTGCAACACAGTCAGAAACCATTGAGACAAAATCACTCATTGCCAAACTTTCATGGCCTCTCACCAAAGAGAATATGAATGGGTCTCCCCTGCTTGTTCAGGTACCATGCCACAGACATATTGTCAGTCTGAACTGAAATCACCCCCTGGGGGGATGTCCTAAGAAACCTGCAACAGAACGTATCTGCTCTCATCTCAAGACAATGATGTGAAGACTGGCCTTGGTATTAGACCAGGTCCTTGGGCAGCTGTCCCTTTGAAATGACCCCCACCCTAGAAGCGAGGCATTTGTGGTGACCATGCCCAGAGGACAGGAAAGAATGAACTGCCTTCCAGCAGTCACCAAGAGAGACTCCAACCACTACCTAATGTGATTCTGACAGATGTCTGTCAATGCAACTGGGAACTCAACCGGATGTGTCAGATAAGACCACTGCGCTGCCAACATCTACTGAAGATCTCTCATATAATACCTCACAAGGAGAGCCAGCAAATGGTGACCACCCTATGTCCCAAGAGCCTGAAAACAAGATAAGCTGGAGGTTTGGGGGAAAAGAGCAATAAAAAAGCAAGCCCCTACAGGGCTGACACTCTAGGAGCCTTGCAATCTGAGAAACCATGTCCAAGTGGCAAACTATAAACTGTATTGGCTGCACATGAAGAAGACTAGATTTTAGGTAGCTGACTGTGATTTCCAAGGAGCTGTATAGGTGGAGTAAGTGTCCCTGATTTGATCAATGATGCCCTTGTGGAGGCAGTCAGGAGACAACTGTCCAGCTAAGGAAAACAATGGAAACTTCCGCAGCCTGAGCCAGGTTACCATGACTGCCATATACATAGTGAACATCTGTGAGGCAGCAGTGAGACCAAAGAGCAGCACTTGGAATTTATAATGATACGCTCCCAGTCAGAAGTGTAGAAACCTCCTGGATCACCTTGCAATCTTTATATGATGGTAGCAGTCCTTTAGTTTGATCGAGTACATCCCATTCCTCAAGAGCAGTAGAATGGACTGTATCATGACTATCTGGAACTTGGTCTGCTTGACAAAGGAGTTCAACTTGCTTAGATCTAAAACTGGCCTGAAGTCCATGTTCTTCTTTGGAACCAAAAAATATCTAGAATAATCCCCAGATCCACATTGGTCTGTTGGGACCTCTTGGATGACGTGGTTTCTAACAACTTTTTGATTTTGATGCCACATCCTATATTTGATGGGGTGGCATGTTTGGGACACATTTGGGATTTAAATTTGGAGTATCCAAAAATGAAAATGTATAGCTTCTAGGTATGACTATCAACACCCCTGCATCCGAGGTGATGCCCTCCTACACTTTCTAGTGTACAGCCAAGTGACCCCTGACTGTCTCCAGAGACAAACTATTGGGTGACCCTTCAGAGCTGCTGAAAGGGCCTCAAGGGTAAATCTCCACAAAACCCCTGATTTTGGGACCATCCCATCTTCCATGGGGGAACCCTCAGAAGGAGATTCCTGACATGACTGCTGCACTTTCCTAAAAAAGTAACACCCTCTGGCTTCTGGTTCATAGAGAAGGTCAAATGAGGGTAGCAAAATGTACTCCTTTCCCGCTCACTTGTGGTCGGTTCCTTAATTTTGGGCCCAAAAACATAGCAGCCATCAAAGGTGGCATTAATAAAAGATGCCTCAAAGCAATCCACAAAATACCATGGCCTCATTCAAGTGTGGTGATGCATGACAATACCAGTACAGATGGCTTGGGATGTGCCATCAGCCACATTAGACAGTGGCTGCATGGGCACATTGGTATTGGAGTGCAAAGTGAACATCTGAGTCTCCAAAGTCTTCTGAGACTCCAGAGTCTGCTGAGCCTTAATAACTATTGACACTTGCAAAACTATGTCAAGCTAAACTCTGGTCAAGTGAGCTAAATAGTTCAAAGTCCACAATGCAAAGGTGGCTAAAGAGTAAGAATGCTTCTCCAGTCAGTCCAACCCTCAAGATTCCCTATTTGGTGGTGAACTCAGCAACTATCTTCTGAGGTATCCTTTTTAGTGGCTGTTGTCACCACAATAGTACCCACAGCTGAACCCTTACTCCAGTATTGCTTGTCCTTGGTGGGGGGGGGGGCAAGAATCTTGTCTGGTTTCTTGGGGATTGGTTTGGCCATATCCAGCTTCTTCCATGCCCTTCAGGACACCAGGTCAATAACAGCATCTGAAGGAGGAACTACCCAGGATATCAATGGGCCCACCACAAATGTTTCCAGAAAAAACAATTGCTCAGGAGACCGAGCATCAGTGGTCCATCCTTTGCACTGATGAAGCAGCTCCAAAAGGTCACCAAGAGAGACATCCCTCGCAGAGAGGTTTTGGTGACCCTTCTCCTTCATTGAGATCAGTATCCTCAGTGATGGACTCTTCTAGGGAGTCCAGGTGCTTCCTCTTGCACCACATCTTGCCCAAAAATCTCCTGCCCTGGAGAATCTGAGAGTGAAATAGCAGGTGCCAGGTGCTCTAAATGAAGGATACACTGGATACCACCTGGGGTGAGCTGTCCTGGAACAGACTGAATGACATTGACAGGTGTAGATGTTGAAGTGGGGGGCACTACCTGAACTTGACCACTTCTTATCCTGACAGGAAAACATCCTTTCCACAATGTCAAAGGCAGAAACTGACACAAGCTTTACAGAGCCAGCAAACCTAGAATCCAAAGACTCTATGGATGGACCAGACCCAGTGACTGCCCCAACCTGTCCTGACACCAAGACTAGTGCCTAACTTTCCAGAGCAAAGGCCATAAGTGGAGGGGCAACCCTGGAACAGGGATAATTGAACCAAACCTGGATACCCCTGTCTCGATAACCCAGCTCTGGGGTCCATTCAGCTCTATCTGGGCCAGAGCAGAGGAAACCAAGATATGATTTGCACTGATATTGGCCAAGCTGTTGGACCCAACCCCAAAGGAAGAAAGGCGACCAGCTCCAAAGACCTTGAAGCTCATGGGCGTAGGAAACCAATGTAATGGACACAAGTTAAACCGGAAAAAGATGTGCGAAAACTAAGTACTAACTAAACTAAAAATAAAATGCACTATACCGAGGGCTAAAAGATAAAGCCTGGGGTATGTGGGTGAGAAGTTGAGGAAGAATGAAAATGGACAATACAGATGGAAGATTACGGTGAGTTCACAACTTTTTTATCTGATGTTGTCATTTTCATTCATTCTTCAACTGTCGAGACAGAGTCCGCAGCTATCTAACTCCTGGGAGGACTCCAAGGAAGAATATTGCAGAGCACTACCAAGCCAAAGGCTGCTCATCCTTAGAGACCAGATCCAGTTTGTAATGAGCAATAAAAGTATGAGAATTAGTCCAAGTTGCAGATCACACATATCATCCGAAGATGTTCTGGACAAAAAGCTGATGAAGTTGCCATAGACCAGGTGGAGTGGGCTCTAGGTAGTTTTGGCAAGGGTAAGCCCACTTTTTGATAAACAATGGTAATACAATCAGTTAACCATTTGGCCAAAATGACTTTAGATATTAGTTTGCTCAGTTTTGAATTAGAAAAGGAGACAAACAAATGTTTGGACTTTCTTAAATCTTTAGTTCTGTGAAGACAGAACCATAATTGTCCATGTACAGCTAACAAATGCAACAAATACCTACCTTTTTTCAAAAAAATTGGAAAGAACACTGGAAGATCAATGACCTGATTAATGCTGGATTCAGAAACCACTTTAGGTAAAAATGAAAGATTAGTCTGTAAGGAAACTCTATTATTATGAAAAACTAAATAATGGGCTTTATAGGACAATGCTTGAAGTTCCAACACTCATCTGGCAGATGTAATAGCAACTAAGAAAACAGTTTTCCAGGTCAAAAAATTTAGATCAAATTTGGCCAAAGGTTCGGGGGGGGGGGGGGGTGAGTCAAAGCCAGAAGTATGATGTTTAAATACCAAGCTAGAATCCTTTAAAGAAGGTCTGAGTAAAAAGGTTTCCATTAGAAAGGCTTTATAAAGCTTAGAAGAAGCTAAAGTTGAATTATTTACTCCCAGATGAAAACTAGAAATTGCAGCTAATTGTACTGATAGTTGAGAAACTAGCACCTTCATTGAAAATTGTTGCCAGAAAGTCAAGGACATTTGAAATCAGTGCTAAAAAGGGAGGTAAGTTTATTTTTCATTTAAAGCCCAAATACCAAATCTTTTACCCTTACTCATAAATCTTTCTGGTGGAAGATTTGTGGGAAGATAACAAAATGTGATGGACGGGGGAGGAGAGCCAGGGCTGTTCAGCAATCAATGGAACTGGAGAAACCATCTAGTCAACTTGAGGCCTAGTAAATCATGCCTGTTGGATGAGATAGGAAGTCTGGAAGTTAGTCCAGAATCCATGGTGGATGTAGCAGATGAGGCCAGAGGAGGAGAAACCAAATCTGAGGTGGTCAGTAAGGGGCAATGAGAATAACCGTAATCTTCAATCAAGATGCTTTCTGTACAAATTTTGATGACAGGTAACAGGGAACAGGCATAAAGGCAACTAGGAAGCCAAGCATAAAGTAGGTCATCTCTCAGTGACTCCCCAGGAGGAGGGACCAGGGCAAAGAACTTGCCGCATTTTTTGTTGAGAGGAGAAGAAAATAGATTGCAGCATGATTGGACCCATTGATGAAATATTCTCTCTGCCTTGTTGATATTGAGAGACCAGTCATGAGGCATTAGAATGTAACTGCTTAACTTGTCTGCAATCACACTGGATTTCCCCAGGATGTGCATTTCTATCAGAAAGTGAATGGAAAAGATCGACCATTGCCATACTCTCATATCTTCTTGACAGAGAGGGCAAGATCTGGTTCCCTCCTGTTTGTTGATGTAGCACACTACTGACATATTGTCCGTCTGGATCACAACAGTCCCAACTAGGAGGGTGTCTTGAAAGGCCTGCAATGCTAGGAGGACATGTCTCATGTCCGGGACATTGATAAGCATCTTGACCTCTTCGGCAGACCATGTCTCTTAGACTGTTCTTCCCAAGAAATGCCCTATACCCCCACATTAGCTGAGAGACATCAGTGGTCACTGTGGCCTTGGGTTGAGGGAGAACAAAATGACAGCCTTTGTGGAGTTGACTGGACTAGATCCACCATAGAAGGTAATTATTGCATGCTTGAGTAATCTTGACTGGCAAGGATAATGGGTACTGGAGAATAGACCATTGAGTGGTGAGTATCCATTGAAGTATTCTCATACAGAACCTGGCAAGTGGTACAAGGATGATTGTCCTTGACAGGGATAGCAAGGCTTGAAGTGTCAGACTTGCCAAAAGGGAAGAATTTTGAATTATTTTCTTGACCTGGAATTGAATGGTTTCTGTTCAAGACTGAGAAGCTATTTGGGCTGTTGTTGCCAGGTAAGCACCAATATATTCCAAACTCTGAGTCTGTATGAGCTGAAATTTGTTATAACTGACTGGTATTCCCAGAGGGGAACCCAGCTGGAGTAAATAGTCCCTTGCTTGAATCAGCTGATGCCTGGTTACAGCAGTCAAGAGCCAGTTGTTTAGATATGGAAACACATTTTCAATCCCAACAGTCTCAAGTGAGCTGCTACAACTGCCATGCATTTGGTGAACACCTTGGGGGCAGTGGTGAGACCAAAGGGCAATGCACTAAACTGTTAATGACTGTCTCTCAGCCAAAATCATAGGTATCTTCTAGAACACCTGTTCATTTTTATCTGATAGTATACATCTTGAAGATTTATTGAGCACATCCAGTTGTCCTTGTGCAGAAAAGACAGAATGGACTGAACCATGACCATCAGACAAAAGAAGTTATGTCTTACCATAATGTTCCATCTGTGTTGTTGATCTTCTTCCATTCATCACTGATGGGTTCGGTTCCGAGCCCCTCGGAACTGTGTCAGCTTAATACCAAGCTCCCGTACACCAAAAACACTTGAGCTAAGCTGATACCCACAATGCCCTTCTCCCTGTTAACTCAGATTGAGTTTGCATAAGATATATAGAAGTAAAGCAGAGGCCATTTCTGTGCAAAAACCCTGAAAACACCACAAGGACTCATGAGATCCACCTTTGGTGAGGGATGGAGGGTGGGATGTGATGAATGGAAGAAGATCAACAACACAGATGGAACATTATGGTAAGACATAACTTCTTTATCTGATGTTGTTAATCTTCTTCCCATTCATCACTGATGGGCCAGAATCCCAAGCTAGCTGAGAAACCTGGGTGGCCCTTATGGAAGACTATTCCTGTGCACCACTGAGCTGAAGGCTGCTCTTCCCCTGGAGACTATATCCAACTTGTAATGCTTGATGAAAGTGTGAGATTTAGCCCAAACGGCTGCTGCGCAAATGTCACCCACAGATACTCTGGAGTGAAAAGCTACAGAGGTTGCTATAGCTCTAGTTGAATGTGCTTTACTATTGTGAGGTTTAGGCTCATTTGTACATGAATATGGAAAGGAAATTCAATATCTGAGCCACTTTGATAAAGTGAATTTTGACACAGCATTTCCCATTTTTGGACCAGAGAAGGAAATGAAAAGTTGGTCCGTCTTTCGGATAGATTTAGTCCTGTCTAAGTAAAAATGCAGTTGCCTATGCACATCCAATGAGTGTAGACAATATTCTCCTTTATTGGAATAGTTTGGGAAAAACATTGGGAGCTCGATGGATTGGTTCACAGAAAAATCAGAAATCACTTGGGAGAAAAGATGGATTAGTATGAGCGATACTCTGTCTTTATGAAATATTAAGTACAGTCTCTTGAAGCAAAAGGCCTATAATTCTGAGATCCGTCTAGCTGAAGTGACAGCTACCAAAAATAGATGATACAAATTTGAGATCGCATTTTGCAGCAGGCTCAAAAGGGGGTTGAGAGAGAGAGAGAGAGAGAGAGACTGTAGTACTAGGGTGAGATTCCACACCTCTAATGGACGCCTAATTGGAGGTCTGTTGTGAAACATTCCTTTGAGAAAGGTTTTGCATAGGTGGATGGACATAAGTGGTGTGCCCTCTGATCCATTATCTTCTTCTTCTCTTTTGGCTGTTCCTGTTAGGTGTTGCCACAGCAGATCATCTGTTTCCATTTCTTCCTGTCCTCTGCATATTGCTCTGTCACACCAATCACCTGCATGTCCTCTCTCACCACATCCATAAACCTTATCTTAGGCCTTCCTCTTTTCCTCTTACCTGGCAGCTCCATCCTTACCATTCTTTTCCCAATATACCCAGCATCCTTCCTCAACACATGTCCAAACCAACACAATCTTGCCTCTCTGACTTTGTCTTCAAACTGTCCAACCTGAGCTGACCCTCTAATATACTGATTCCTAATCCTGTCCATCCTTGTCACACGCAGTGCAAACCTTAACATCTTTATCTCTGCCACTTCCAGTTCTAACTCCTGCCTTTTTGTCAATGCCACCATCTCCAACCCATACAACATAGCTGGCCTCACTACCCTCTTATAGACCTTCCCTTTCACTCTTACTGTCTGTCACAAATCACTCCTGACAGTCTTCTCCACCCATTCCACCCTGCCTGTACTCTTCTTCACCTCTCTTCCACACTCACCATTACTCTGAACTGTTGATCCCAAGTACTAAAACTCATCCACCTTCGCCAAGTCTACACCCTGCATCCTCACCATTCCTCTATCCTCCCTCGCATTCACACACACATATTCTGTCTTAGTCCTGCTGACCTTCATTCCTCTCTTCTCTAGAGCATATCTCCACCTCATCAGGGTCTCCTCAACCTGGTCCCTACTCTCACTACAAGATCACAATGTCATATAAAAACATTATAGTCCACGGGGCCTCCTGTCTGATCTTATCTGTCAACCTGTCCATCACCATTGCAAATAAGAAAGGGGTCAGAGCTGATCCTTGATGTAATCCCACCTCCACCTTAAATGCATCTGTCACTCCCACTGAAGACTTCACCACTGTCATACTACCCCTGTACATATCCTGATCCACTCTTCCATACTTCTCTGCCACTCCTGAATTCCTCATACAATATCACAACTCCTCTCTAGGCAACCTATCAAATGCTTTCTCCAAGTCCACAAAGACAGAATGCAACATCTTCTGACCTTCTCTATATTTCTGCATCAACACTCTCAGAGCAAACATCGCATCTGCAGTGCTCTTTCCTGACATGAAACCATACTGCTTATCACTAATCATCACCTCCCTTCTTAACCTAGCTTCCACTACTCTTTTCCATAACTTCAAGCTGTGACTGATCAGTTTTATCCCTCTGTAGTTACTACAGCTCTGCACATCACCCTTATTCTTAAAAATATGTACCAAAACACCTTTTTTCCACTCCTCAGGCATCTTTTGACTTTTCAAGATTTCATTAAACAATCTGGTTAAATACTCCACTGGCATTTCTCCTAAGCATCTCCATGCTTCCACTGGTATGTCATCTGGACCAACAGCCTTTCCATTCTTCATTCTCTTCATAGCTATCCATACTTCCTCCTTGCTAATCTGTTTCACTTCCTGATTCACTATCCCCACATCATCCAACCTTCTCTCTCTCATTCTGATCTGTTATGAAAATTGGAAATAGCTGCTAAGTGGACTCATGGTAGAAGCTGATGCTCCATTCTCAAAGAACTCAGATAGGTACTGAAGTATAACAAAGACTGGAGCTGAGAAGGGATCTAGCATCCATTCTTTAGACCAAAGAGCAAACCTTTTAAATTTATCTCTGTAAAGTTTTCTGGTGGATGGCTTATGGGAGGCCAGAATGATATCATGAACAGGAGAGGAAAGGATTTCCTGCCTGGTGATTAACGGAAGTGGAAAAACCAAGCTGTCAGCTTGAGAGTGGACAAATTCAGGAGAGTCAACTCTTGGGGGTGAGAAATTAAGTTTGGACAAGTGCCCAGGATCCATGGAGGCTGTAACAGATGAGGCTGGAGAAAGGAGAACCACACTTGATGAGGCCAGAATGGGACAGTAAGGATCACCTTGCATCTCAACCGAGTTGCTGTCTTTAAAAATAGAGGTATCAAGGGAATTGGTGGATAAGCATAGAGGAGACCTGTGGGCCAATCATGTGTCAGAGAATCTCTCGGGGACTCCTCCTCTGGGGGAAAGAGGGGAAAATAATTCTGCATTTCTTATTCGAAGGGGAGGTGAAAAGGTCACAGCAAGGCTGGCCCCATTGGCTGAAAATTTCTGCTGTCACTTTGGGAGAGACCACTCATGTGGAAGGATAATGCATCTGCTCAGCCTGTCTGCAATCACGTTGGAACTCCCCAGGATGTGCGTTGTTATAAGAAAGCGGTCGGAAGCTATTGACCAGTGCCAAATTCTCATGGGCTCTTGACACAGGGGGTAGGATTTGGATATTTTCTGACTGAATCACAATCATTCCGGATGGAAGGAGAGGATTTAATGCCTGCAACACTAACAGCACTACTCTTAACTCCAGAACATTGATATGCAGGTTGGCCTCTAAGCTCGACCTCATGCCTTGGACTGTCTTTCCCTGAAAATGCCCCCCCCCTATCAGGGAAGTGTCCATGGTCACAGTGGCATTGGGCTGAGGAGTCTGTAAAGGGTGACACCAAAGCTCTGCATCTGGCCTCATTCACCAGAGGAGATCTTGCTTGCAAGAGCTGGTAATGAGGATCTGTGAGTTTAGGGGATGAAGATTTGCCAACCATTAGGACAATAGGAGCCATTGTAATAGTCTCACATGTAACCTTGCCAGAGGAACTATTGGAATTGCTGCAGCCATGGACCCTAGATCTTGGAGAACTTACCTTGCTGACATCTTTCTTTGACAGAGTATCACATGTACTTGAATCTTAGTCTCTGAAGTCGGTGAGCTAGTAGAGATACCAGGCATGTTCGAGTATCGAAAACTGCCCCTATAAATTCCAGCTGATGGGTAGGTTGTAAGTTGGATTTCTCCCAATGTACGGTAATGCCTAGGGACTCTGCTAGTGAAAGTGTGTAATGGAGGGCCATGGTCTGAAGATGTTTGGTGGAGGCAGAAAGGAGCCAATCATCTTAATATGGAAACACCTGGAATCCTTGGAGTCTCAGATGAGCTGTCACCACTGCAAGACATTTCATGAACACTCAGGGGGTCACTGAGAGACCAAATGGCAGGGCTCAGAACTGGTAATGATTGGCTTCTAGTTGGAAGTGAAGGAGACTCCTGGAGCATTTGTCTATTTTGCTGTAGTAATACGCATCACGGAGGTCTATTGAGCACATCCAAACATCCTCCCTTAAAATGGGAGAATGCATTGAATAGTGACCATGCGGAATTTGATTTGTACCACTGATTTGTTTAAATAGCTGAGATCCAGAATGGGTCTCCAGTCCCCAGTCTTTTTTGGCACTAAAAATAATCTTGAGTAAAACCCGGATCCACATTGGTCTGGAGGGACTGGTTGGATGACTCTTTTTTTGACACAGCTTTCTTATCTCTAAAGCTGCTTCTTCCCTTTGATTGGGTGGAACATCGGGAAGGTTTTTTTGTAGGTTTTGGATGGGAGGATAGAGGGATGTAGTAGCCTCTGGAGATTATTCTCTGCACCCATCAATCTTTTGAAATAGAGTGCCAGGCAGTTTGGTGCAGAGAAAAACGAGCCCTGACTGCTTCCAGAGAAAAGCAATTGGGCAACTCTTCAGGAGCACTGATAAGACCGCCCAGAGAAGGAATCCCTGGAGTCTTGGTTTCAGGACCCCCTCTTCCCCTAAAGGGGTGCCTTCCACCATTGGAACCCCCACTGCCTCTAGGGGAATCCTCTCCATGTATGTTACACAAAGGACATTGAGATTTCTTGTGCCAGATTTTCCCATTCCTCTGGTTCCTGGAAAAAAAACGTTGGGGCTTGGAAAAAATAGGCCAACAGCAGACAAAGTCTTTCTGTCCTGCTTGCACCTGGCCAGTGTGTCCTTCACATTAGAACCAAATAAGGAAGATGGTTCAATAGGGGTGTTCAAAAAGGAGGACTTGAAGGAGTCTGGGAGGTCACAGATGCGCATCCAGGCATGACGTCTCATGACAATTCCTGCACCCCCAGCTCTAGCTACCCCTTTGGTTGCATGGGAGAGCAGCCTCATGGATGAAATGGAAATAAATTCAAGGGGAGCAAGTTGAGAGACAACCTTGTCCCATGCTCCATCAGAAACTTGATCCGCGAGGGCTCCAGAAAGTTCGGTAATCAAATATCTTTGGAGTCTCATGAAATGTGCCAAGTAGTTCAGGGACCTAACAGCAAAGGTCACTGAAGAAAAAACTCACTTTCCCAATCTGTCCACAGCCAGGGACTCTCTGCTGGGTGGGTGAACAGTAGGACTTTCTTCTGCTAGATCCTTTTTAGTGGCCACCACCACCATGATAGCTTCAACTGGCAAACCTCTGGACCAGTGGGGGTGCACTTCTGGGTGGGAAAGAATCTTATCTGGTCTCTGGGGAATGGCCTCAATAGAGTCAGGGTTCTGCCAAGCATTCTGCATGATGAGCTGGATCAACTTGTCAGCAGGTGGGGTCACCCAAGTGGTAGAAGGCTGGAAGCAAAAAGCCTGCATGAAGGTGGACTCCTCTGAGGAAGGGTTAGAGGGCTTGCAGCCACCCCTCTGTTTTAATATTTCCAGGATGTCTCTGAAGGAGACATTATCAGGGAGTGACCATGGGGACCCCTCCCCATCATCGTAGTCCATATCCTCTGTCAAAGACTTTTCAGGAGAGTCAATGTGCTTCCTCTTGCACGCCTTCTTCTGAGGAGGTTCCTCAGTGGGAATATCTGAGGAAGACTTGGAAGGATGGGTACCCAAACTGGGGTTTCCTGAGACTTCTTCTCCTGGTGTCCTGGGGAAGTGGCTTGTGGTAGCCGTAGCTCAGAGGGAGCAGGGTGAAATTCCGATATCGGAGGAGCACTTCCCAAAGCAAGCACCCTCTCCATCACCTCAAAAGCAGGCCCACTCAAAGAGGAATGGGATCCCAGAACCGAGAAGGTCAACCTCACAACCAGGCCACACCCTGCTCCATCAGACCCGGTCCCGGGGATGGAGCCTCAAGCAGGATCGGGGCAGACGTTATCCCTGTATCTGAGGACAGAACCAATAAAACACTTGAAACTGTGCTCAGGACCGAGGACTCCACCCTCCAACCATGAGTCTGAGGAAAGGACGGTTCAGATGGAACCGAAAACCAAAGGGGTGGCCTCAAAGCCTCACTGATAGTCACTGTCGGTGCTGAGGAATGGAGTTCCACAAAGGACATCGGAGCAATGGGCTTTGGAACTGACAAATCTGAAGGAGGAATATACGTCGGAGTCCTGGGAGAGATACACCCATACCCCAAAGGAGGGTGAGTCTTAGGAACATTTGTTATCCCTCTGGCCGTCAACAGCTGATCCAACAGGTGCACCACATCAAATTCGGAAAGACTCCTGGTGGAACTTGTGGGACACTCCTGAAGCGGAGTCGGGTAAGTCTAGAAAGGGACTATACAACTGACCTAGGAACGGATCCAATAAAGGGGCGTATCAGGTCCATGGTGTCTGAGCTAGTGGCGCTGTAGTCCCTAATTTGATGACAGGTAGTAAAGGAATCAATGGAGTAGAAAAGGGACTCTGACCCAAAGAGGCACTCGGAGTCGATGTTATCAGTTCCAAAAGAATTCCCTGGATTGAAACCGCTTTCAGTGTGGTAAAAGGCAAAGTCAGTGCCATAGCTGTTGTCGAAGGTAAGGTCGGAGCCATAGCTGAAATGGAAGGCAGGGTCGGTGCCATAGAAATCTGTACCGAGGGTGGCACCGACATCGAAAATCCAGTAATGCCCATGGCTTTGGTCAATGTGGCAATTGGAGCAGAGCTCTGAACGGTAGTAGCAGTAATAGTCGGAGCTGAAATAGCAATTCTATGCTCTGAGGAAGATTTTTGGCCCTTATGTTTGTGTGACTTGCTCTTATCACCAGCCGATGAAGAGGGATCAGAATGAGGACATTTCTTGTCCTTCACTGGAGAGCTTGAGACTTCTAACACAGAAATGGCCTCTGAGAAAGAAGAAACGAGAAGGTCTTTCAGAATCAATTTATTTTTCCTTTCATTCAGCGTCTGCTGACTAAAACTTTGACAAATCTGGCAAGGAGGTTTAACAGAGAGGAGAAACCCCCAGACAATAAACACAGTCATCATGAGTGTCGCTGTTAGGAAGTTTACTATTGCAAGAGATGCAATGTTTATACCCCGAAGTCCCTTTTTTGTCAGACATTTCCATACACACACAAAAAAGGTTAACAAAAACTACTAAACACCTAAAAAGGTAGGAAGGGAAGAAGAAAGGGAAAGAAGATACCAACAATGATATCAAGCGATACCACAAGGGTAAGGAGAAGGCGTATCAACAATGGTAAAAGAATTACCCAGTGGGTAGAGCTAGTTAGATATATTAATAGTAAAAGAGCAAAAAATAAGAAAAATAAGAAAAATGTTCAAAAATACACAATTATCAAGAACTATAACACTTAACGCTGCTATATGGCTATGTGGCAAATGAGATCTAAGGTAACAGGGAGAAGGGCATTGTGAGTAGCAGTTTACCTCAAACGTTTTTGGTGTACGCGAGCTTGGTATTAGGCCAACACAGTTCTAAGGGGCTTGGAACTGAACCCATCAGTGATGAATAGGAAGAAGATTAACAACATCAGATCTTTGTATATTGAACAGATAGATTTAATTTGCTGAGATCCAGAACTGATCTCAGGTCCCATCTTTGTTGCACTAAAAAGAATCTTGAATAAGTTCTGGACCCTTCTGCTCTGGAGTAACCTCTTGGATGACTCTTTTTTTTCTAGCAGATTTTTTATTTCTAGATAAGCTGCTTTCCTCTGACTGGGTGGAACATCAGGGATCTTCTCCTGAACTGTTGGGGGGTATTTGGAAAAGAGTGTAATATTACCTATGGATATTATTCTCCACATCCATAAGCCTTTTGTGATGTCTAGCCATGATCTCAGATGCAGGGACAGGTAAGTCCCAACTGCCTCCAGAGAAAGACAGTTGGGCCTCCATTTAGAACAACTGCTAGGAGAAGGAATCTCTAGAGCCCTAGTTATGCAGACCACATCTGCCATGGGAATGTTATTTTCTATTGTTCCCCTCTCTGCCCCTGGGAAACTATCCCCACGTGGATCTTGAAAGGGACCTTGGGACTTTTTGAACCACATCTTTCTGCCACCTCATCAGTTCCTACAAAAGGACATTTGAGGGGTAGAAAAACATACGCCCACAGCAGACAGGGTCTGCTCTTCCTTTTCATACCTACAGAGTGTGCCTTTTACCTTGGGGCCAAATAATGAGGTTCCATCAAAGGACATATTGATGAAAGAAGATTTAAATGGTTCCTCAAAATCACACAAGTACATCCAGGCATGTCTCATAATGGAAATGCCTGAACCCACTGCCAGTGAAGTACCTTCAGCAGCTGAGAGATAAACCTCGTGGATGAATTAGAAATAGATTGGAGGATAGCCAACTGTGAAGAAATGGTATTACTTTCCTCAGAGGATATGGACCCCAAAAGAGATTTGGTAAGCTCCTTGATTAAATCCCTTTGAAGCCTGGTAAAGTGTGCCAGATAATTCAATAGCCATTGATGCAAAGGTCACTGATGCATAGACATGCTTTCCAAATCTGTCCATTGTCCTCGATTCCTTTTTGGGGGGGGGTGGACAGAGGAACTCTGTTCTACTAGTTCCTTTCTCATGGCTGCCACAACAATCATAGCATCAATTGGTACTCCTTTACTTCAGTGAAGACAGTCTTTAGGGGATGCAAGTATTTTGTCTGGTCTCCTGTGAATAGGCTCAAAAGTATCCATTTCCCTCCAAGCCCACAGAGAGACCAGATCTACAAGTCATCTGTGGGTGGAGCTACCCAACAGGCAGATAGGCCAGACCTGAAAGTCTCTAGAAACACTGATTCCTCTTGGGAAGGGTTATCAGGAGTCCAACCAACTCTTTGTTTAAGGAGTTCCAAGATGTCTACAAAGGATTCATCATCAAGTGGTGATATGGTGGAACCTTCCTCCCCTCATCAAAATCAGTGTCTTCTGTGACAGACTCCTCTTGCACATTCTCTTCCAAAGAGCATCCTCGGTGGGATGCTCCTGGGAGGTACAGGAAGAGATAATAATACCCCAGTGGGTGGACTGGAAGCTGGTTTGGGCTGGCTGTCCCTGTGGAAAGGATGAACGAGGCTTAGGACACAAAAATATGTGACAAAGAGGTCTGATCCAAGGAAGATAGGGTTGTCTGATCTCTAGGCATACAGAAGACAATCTCCACTACTTTGAAGTTTAATCCACCTAGAGGAAGTAGAAACTGATGGATATGATGAAGGCTCCTGTAGGTTCATTAGCTCCCGCTGTCCTCCAGGCAATGCACAAAGAGGGAGTCAGAACTGATCTATCTAAAGCCTATGCTCCAAAAGAAAGAGTCAAGACAGTTTTAGAGTCGACTCCAACACCCCAGAGCCAGTGTTGATGCTTCAGCTCTGACAGTCCTCCAGCTCCAAGGTACTCGGTGTCAGATGACTCAGAGAAACTATGGGAGTCGAAGAAATAATGAACTTCAGATCTGATGAAGGCACCCTCAAGGATTTTGGATCCGACAGCTCTAAAACTGAAGGATGGCTCAGAGGAGGAAATATTAAAGGGGTTGTGGATCTCTGAAGGCTCTCAGGACCTTACGGGGTTGGAGCCGAGAGAAATCCCATTTGAATTTTCATCCTAAGGAACTTCCTCATCATCAAACAAATGAAAAGAAGGCACAAACTTGTATAAAAACACAGCAGACTTGACCACATTGTAAACTCCTCCAGACAAGGTTTAATTTATTAAGTAAACTAATATAAACCAAACAAATAAAAACAAAAAAATATAAGCTCTTTCATCTCAGTGTATGAAACTTCGTCAAACAATCATGGAAGCATTTCCACTTCCTTTTATACTATCTTAAACCAATCAGAATTGCTAGACACAGTCATTTATTAGCCAAGCTCCCAGCATAATTTCCAAAGCCGGGTAGTTCTTTTAAAAAGAAACTTACAAGTTAAGACTTACAAGTTAAAAAATACACAGTAACAAGTCTTAAAAAATAAGGCACTCATACTACCAAATCAAACCAAGTGTAACAACTCTTCAACTTTTAAAGTGCAATTTTTTTTAATTAAATAAAATGAATGCAATCTGTGACTTGAATAAATAGTATAAACCAAAAAAAATGCATTAACCGGAGAATCTCTGGCTGTAAGGCAACAATGTTAACCGCTGCAACACTGAGCTGCCCACCCATCTGTATAGCAATCGTCCCTTAACTCATTACATCCAAGTGATGCCTCCAGGTGCATATGCACTTAAGTCCTACTGTTGCCTCTAGGCGTCAAATATATCTTGCTCATATTTGCATCAATAATTACAAAACCAAGCTATGTACAAGGTTTTAAAAGATTTCATCTTAAAGCTTACACAATGGCAAACTCAACTGCATTAATATTTGATCTCTGTCTAGTGCAGGTAAATAGATATTAACTGTTGTTTTATGATATTAATTTATATAGATATAGTTTTGACACTTTTCTAAATATCTCAGCAGCCAAGTAACACAGACAGAATGCCTTAGCCTCACATGAAAGCTCTCATCTAGATGAATAAAATGCTGCTGAGAATGTGTGTGTAACTTGAGTGGTTGCTAAAATATTATAAGTTGTTTACAAAATATTACAAAGGTAATAGTTGCTGGTTTTACTGTAACTTCTAAAATTTGGTTTAAGACCTAGAACCTAAAGAATACTATCAGTATAAAAATACTTTGCGCTGAAGAGTTTGCCATTTATATTTCTTTCAAAACCCCTATAGTTCCAGAGATATGAACATTTGTTTGAAATGACAGGACATAATTTAATTCTGTCAAAAGGCTTCCATTGGCAGTTAGAGTGCAAACTTCCTCAGCTCCATTGGAATGAATGAGTTAAGGTAGGATGTCCTGAAATGCCTTGCAATGCTAGGAGGAATGCTCTCATCTCTAGGATGCTGATGTGAAGGTTGGCATCTAAGGGGACCCATGTGCGTTAAAATGTCTGTCCCAGATAATGACCCTTGACCCCAACTGGGAAGCATCCATGGTCACCATAGCGAAATATCTGGTGTGTAGATCCACCAGGAACATGATTTCAGCAGATAATTGTGATTCAAATGGGAGATGTTAAGGGATGCTGATTCACAGACCATTGAACTACTAGAGTCTACTGTAGTATTTTCTTGCAGTATCTTGTTATGGGAAAAGAGTTATGGAGACTGTCACTGACCCCAGAAGCTGAAAGACCAGCTTGGCTGTTGCTGTCTGAACAGATAGCAGATTTTTCACTTGAAGTTGTAATTTGGACAATCTGGGATGAGTGAGCTGAGCTACTTGAGAAACTGTGTCCAGATGAGCCCCTATGAACTCCAGGGTTTGGGTGGGAAGGAGGTGAGACTTGTAGTTGACATTGATCCCTAGGTGTAGACACAAATGAAGCAGGTAGTACCTGGCTTGTGTCAGCAGATGCCTGGTGGAAGCTGTGAGGAGCCAGTCATCAATGTAAGGAAACATCCATAATCCCAGCAATCTTAGGTGAGCTGCAACTACTGCCATACATCTTATGAACACCCAGGTGGCTGTGGTGAGACCAAAGGACAGGGCTCTGAAATTGAAAGTGACTAGCTCCAAGCCAGAAATGAAGGTACCTTCTGGATCTTCTGTCTATTTTTATGTGATAGTATGCATTTATTTTATTTTATTTAACATCTGTTGACCAGGAAAGTCCGACTAGGTTCCACAGAGCCTGTTTTCAGCAGAGGCCTGGGGAGAAATGCTCCATATGCATGCCTTTAGAATTCTTTCATTCTTTCTCAAAAGAGGGGGAACAGACTGAACTGTGACCATTCCAAACTTGGAGCTTTTGACAAATTGGATTGTGACCTAGGTCCAATGTTGGTCTACAGTTCCATGTCTTCTTTAGCACCAGAAATAATCTTGAATGCGTTTTGAATCCATGTCGGTCTGGGTAAGACTTCATGGATGACTATTTTTCTTAGCAGCTTTTCTATCTCTGAGGCTGCTTCCCTCATCTGATGGGGTGGTACATAGGGAGTTTTTTATGGGTAAATGGGTGGGGAAAGGGAAGAGAGAGATTGAAATAGCCTCTGGTAATTATTCTTTGCACCCAGACATCTTTGGTGATGGCTGTCCAGGCTTCTGGATGCAAAGATGAGAGCCTCTAACTGCCTCCAGAGTGCAGCAGTTGGACAATTGTTCAGAGATGCTGAACAGGCTTCTCAGCAAAGAGGCCATTGAAGCCTTGATTTTGTGGTCCCCCCCTGGTGTGTAAAGGACATCTACCATTAGAGTTCCCTCATCTGCCATGGGGGGATCTATCTCCATAGGAGTCCTGAAAGAACGCTTGCAATTTCCAGAACCACATCTTTCTACTCCCTTTCTGGTTTCTTGAGAAAGTCCTCTGAGGGGTAGAAATACATATCCCTACAGCAGATAGGGTTTTCCCTTCTGTTTACTCCTGGAGATGGTCTGTTTAGCTTTGGGTCCAAATAAGTTAGATCCATCAAAGGGTGCATTCATGAAATATGTCTTGGAAGGCTTTGTAAACGCCCATCCAGGCGTGCCTTCTAATGATAATGTTTGAACCAGCTACTCTCAATCCACCTTCAGTAGAGTGTGAAATCAGACATTCAGAGGCATTTGTCAGGGGCTAAAGAGTAGTCAGTTGAGAACAAATGGTCTTTTTATCCTTCACTGATATGAATCATGTGAGGGATTTGGCAAGCTCTTTCATCAGATCCCTCTGAAACCTTGTGAAATGTGTCAGGTAAATCAGTGACCACACAGCAAAGGTCACTGACACAAAAATTAATTTCTAAAATCTTTTCAGTGCCCTTGACTCTCTCTTAGAGGGGTGAACAGAAGGACTTTCCTCAGCAAGTTTCTTTTTGGTGGCTGCGGCAACCACCATGGCGTCAAATGAAAGACCCCTGCTCCAATGGGCACAGTCCTTAGGTACAACTAAGTACATATCTGGTTTCTTAGGAATAGGCTCTTTCATATCTGGATCCTTTCAAGCCCAATGCGGAAGGAGGTCCACCATTTCAACTGCCAGGAGTTCCACCCAGGACATAGCTGAGCTGGTTCCAAAAGCTTCAGAAAACACCAACTCCTCCTGGGAAGGGGCTTTGGAAGACCACCACCTTTTCTGTCTCAGAAGTTTGAGAATTTCTCCAGATGAGACATCCCCAAGGAGTGATCTGGAGGACCCTTCCCCTTCATTGAAGTCAGTGTCTTCTGTTAAAGACTCCTGTGGGGAATCAATTTGCCTGTTTTTGCACTTATGCATTTGGGGAAATTCTTTATGGGGATGATTTGAGAAGGACCATGAAGTGTGGGGCATCCAGTTAAAGGACTGTCTCAAGGCTGAAATGGACCAACTGCCTCAATAGGACAGAATGAGCAGACTTAGGACCCAGGGCAGACAGTTGTGTGGGGGGACCCAAGGGGGAAAGGATGTCCTATCTCCAGTCATGTGGAAAGTACTCTCCAATGTCTGAAAGGAAGAAGCCAATGGTGAGCCCAGAAACACTGCAGTAGTCGTTGAAGCCACCTGTTTGGAGAAATCCAAAACCTCCACATGACCCTGACACAATGCGAATTCAGAGCCATGCTATCTAATACTAAGGCCCCAAGGGGAATGGATGGTTCTGATAAACTTAGAGTCAAACGTCTACCCCCAGATCAGGTTCCCAACCTATGGCCCTGAGACCCCTCCAGCTCTGACAACATTGGCACCAGACGGGTCAGAGAAGGTGTCAGAGTCAACAAAGGCCAAGCTATCAAATCTGACATGGAAAATCCTGTGATTCTCAGATCTGTATATTTCGAGGTACAGATTAGAATAGGAGTGAATAAAAGTGTTCGGGCTGGTCCAAAGCTCACTGGTCCAATGGGCGACAGAGATTAAAGTACTCATGACTGAATTTGAGTCCTGAGAACTTTTTTCATTATCCTGTCCATATCTGCTTTAGATAGGCTCCTGGTAGACCTGAAGGATGAGGAGGTAGATAAAGGTCTTTATACTCTAGGTGGAGTCACTTGCAGAAAAGGGAAGTGTAGCCTGGATGAGATCTGCTCCAAAGAGAATTGGAGGTGTCAAAGGGATAAAGTGGACAGATTTGAGGTCCTAGAAATTTTGGATGGAGGAGCAGAAGCTGGAGCTAAGTGAGGAAAATGATTATGGGGAGCATTTCCTTGGCTTCCTTGGCTTATCTTTGGCCTTCCCTGTCTTTTTACCTTGATGTTTTTCTGTCAGTTTCTGAGCGGAGGGAGAAGCTGCAGATGTGGAAGAACAGGAAGGTAACAGACCCTTAAGAACTAATTTGTTCCTGTGCTCAACCAAGGCTCTGTAGTTGTAGCCAGAACAAATTTCTCACCCTCTTCTAGATGTGCGGCCCAAAGACAGCACATGCACTTGGAGTGGGCATCCGAGTTAGGTACTTTATGTCCACAAAAGGAACATTTTTTGAAACCAGTATGTTTGTCAGACATCTTACAAGACAACTGATAGACCTACAAACAACAAAGAAAAAACACCTAGAAACACACAGAGAAAAATATCCAGTTAAGTAGAAATACCAGAAATGGTAATGACAAACTCCTGACAAGGGAAGGGAACTACCAACAATGGCAGAAAAGACTACTAGAAATAAGCTAATAGAAAGAAAAAAGGGGAAAAAGACATGAGGCATGAAAGGTATGGAAAGGCAACAATATAGATACAAATAGAAGATACAATATTCTAAAATAGACCTTAATTTTTTTTAATTCTTCTTTTTTTCATAATAACTGGGAGGATAGGAGAAGCAGAAAGGGGGTCAAAAACCTAAAAGAAAAACAGAACCAAGTCAACAAAAACTGAGTACTTATCTCCAAAAAGCACTTGAGCTACATCAACCCCATCTGATCGCCATATCGGCAAATGAGATCTGAGGTAATCTGGGGGTTGGGAGAATATTATGAGTAAGACAAGGAGCTGTAGCTATGTATCCAAAGTTTCAGAAGGGCCAAAGTCAGATCTGAGGTCGGATCAGAAACCCAAAGTCTGAGGAGCGTACGAAAAAAACAACAGCAGACACAACATTATTAAGCAAAAAAATGTTTTTATATTATATGCATTTCATGTGCAGTCAATCTGAAAAACAAAAATAGAAACATCAGTATTTATTTTTGTTTAACTACAGTGAAAAACTTTAACAAAAATCAAGATAATATTATGAGTGTAAAACCTGTTCAGTATGCAAGCTTCTGTAAAATGGGCAGTGTTTAAATGCATTAGCTATTTAGTTTTTTATAAGCAAAATGAAATTTCCACATTTCTTAACAAACTAATAAGGGCAACTTTAAAGCAAAACATGGTTGCTTGCATACCTCTCAACTGTACAGATTTTCGCTGAATGTCCAAATTTTGACCTCATATTTTTGGTCCATTTTTCACATAGTTATGGTTTTCTGGCAAATTAGTGGTAAATCATTACAGTTTGAAGTTAGAAAATAATGACAGCCATTGGAGTTTCAGACTTCATATCCTTCAGAAAAGTCATGCTAATGCAAAACCTATTATTCTATCAAGCTTCTAAGTTTGTAAGAGCAATATTTAAACATTGTCCCTATTTTTGGGGGCCTTTGCTCCACTTTTATTTATGGCTTTTTCTAGATTTCTTGCTCTAAGAGGTTGAGAGGAATGGTTGCTTGATAAAACAAGGGCAAAAAATTGTTCAGCACGCAACTGTCTATAAAACAAGTTAATTGTTATATATAACCCTACATTTTTGTGAAAATCGGCAACAATGTTAAACTAAATTTCCTGCATTTTTCAGCTGGTATTTTTCTACCCATGCACTTAAGTTTTATAACATAAAAAACATACCCCATATGTGAACAGTCAGAAATGGAATATATGGTAGTCTGGAGTTGCAAAACCACCTCTGGGTTTCAATCAAGAATTCAGTAAGTGTGATATTTGCTGTAAGGATGTTACCAAAGAACATAAAATTAATTTTGTACATTTTTCAGATTACAAACATAGATGTAAGAAGATGGTCCCCGGGATTCATGAAGCTCGGCACAAGGCCGGTGTAAGGCTTGCGCCGGCAGTGCAGTGTATAATCGGCGTAGCAGCGCCATATGCATAGTAATGAGTGCGCGCCGCAACCACAGACACGTGCAGAGGGCACGTGAGCGAGCCCAAGGAGGATGCGCCCGTAGGCGTGGCCAAGCCGGCAGGCGATGAGCAACCTAAAGTGCTGACTGTCACAGGCCGCCTGCAATAGTAACCGCACCAGCCAGGGTCCGTGGATAATGAAACGTATGCAGAGTATGCAACATAGTACCCGTTCACACAAAACGGAGAACCAAACATTAACCCACGAAGTCCAAATTGTACCCATCCAAGGAACAAAGGATACGCGTAATACCGTGTCCGTCACGCAATGCACTGTCAGTGGGCATACCCAGTGAAGGTGTACCGCAGCATGTCAGCACGCCACACCTACACACAAGTAGCCACATGGGCATGGTCATCAGCAGTAGTGAGAGTACACAGCCGGGTAGCCGTGTCGATATAACAACCAGAAGGAAACCAGATACCCTAAACACAGACAAACATGTGCATAGCAACATGTACTACACCCAGCAACGTGCCCATCGCATACACATAGGACGGCGTATGCCTAAGCGTAATATCCAGAAGCAGAACCCATGCATGCAAATGTAATACACAACAGCCCCATCATAGCACGTAACCCGCACCCATGTACAACCGTGCACCCAACCCAGCTAGCAGCCTTGCGCAGCTGCACACCTACACACAATGGGTATACCTGAAATGTAGTAAGAATTATTGTCCTAGGCAGTGCCACACGGGCAAATATGTACCCCACATGTTAACATCCCACCTCAGGTACAGATATCCAAATGGCTGCATGTGAATGAGTCGGCAGAATGTGTACATCCCGCATGTGGTATGGACCTGTCGAAACCCCATAATACATCTGGACAAGGCAGTATGTTCAGCCACCGTACTGATGATTAGCTATGCAGACATGTCAAACACAACACATATGGCAGAACATCTGCCCACCAAGCAGGATGCCCCAACAGGGTGCCACATGCACAGAAGGTGAAGGTGGGACATCACACGTTGAGAATAGCGTTGCCGGATGGCCAAACACCCACGGCCAATGCAAAGGATGTAATAACATGTATATGCCTGCATGAATGGGTGTGTCATAGCATGGGAATAGGCCAAGCTATCCAACATAATAGCCATGCGTACCAGATACAAACTGCCAGTAACACGCAGTAGTAATGCAGGAAAGCATACAAGACTGTGGGAATAGCACAGGACATATGGCATGTGCCAAGTGTTGATGCATGACACAAATGTCCAGGATGGGGCTCCCTGCAAAGAGGAACATGTGCCAACCCCACCCCCCACAGATGTACCGGCAGTGGAAACACATCCCAAACACACACCAACACTACCGTCCATCCCACGATAGCAACGGAGGCTGGTCAAAGACCACCATGACGCGTGCACAAACAGGGACATGTGTAACCGTTGCCCTAACAACCCCCCACAGGCCAACGAATAATAGTATGGACATATGCATGTAATGCTGTGAAGGATGTGTGGTAGTCCTCAGTATCACAGAGGTAGGTACACAGATACACTGTAATCAACCGTGACGTATGTGCACTGTACACAGCATACCTGCAGGTAATACATAGTTCAATCATGTGCCACAGAAATATACACATACGAATGAGGATAGGGGATAGACAAGTGTGAATGGGACAAACTATGAACATAGGTTCATAGGTCCATAGGTACATAGTAGGCTATCTGCCCAAGGGCAGCTATAACCCTAGCCCATAGTTATGTTGCCTTTGCCAACCCTCCAGTCCGAAGATAACAATGCCTATTATATTGCTGTACCTCTGTCAAGCAGTGACAATGAAGTAATCCCTGGGGTATATCTGCAATCTCCCATCCATTGGTCAAGATCCCCCTCGAACAAGGCCAGTGAGGTGCTCTGCCTCACATGTACTGGGATGTTGTTCCACAGCATAGTGAGTGTCTGGGTGATGAATCTGTCCCTCCAACACATTCTATTAATGACCGTGTCAAGGTTCACGTCACCTGCCCCTGTGGTTCTGAGGGATGTAGATCCATTAGGTGAAGCATAGTCATCAAATATGGGTCGACATGGCCTTGTATGTCAGGCACAGGTCACCACTGAGCAAGTGGTATGTGACTGAATGGAGCAGGAGTCCTTTCAGTCGGGCAGCATAACACAAATTCCTGACACCCTGCATCTGTTTGATGATGAACCTATGGGGCCTTCCCAGCTGCTGCAGGTGTCGGGTCAGATACCTTCCGAATGGGGCAATGTACTCAATCATAGGTCTAATGAGTGATGAGTACAAGGAGACGATGACCTCCCCTGATCTAGATGTGAATCCCTGCACGATCAGGTGTGCAATGTAGAAGGTCTACCTAACTACGTTAGCAACGTGTGTGTCGAACGAATGGTGACTGACAACCTGGGTCCCCAGATCCCTGGTAACTCCCTCTGGGCTCAGTGGATTGCCACCTATATGGCAGCTAGGGGTAACCTTGTTCTTCCCGAAGGGTATGACTATGCATTTCCCGGCATTTAGCTGTAGGCCATGTCCCTGGCACCAGATATCCATATCTGTGAGGCCCTTCTGAAGGATATCTGTGTCAGATGTCCGTCCCACTATGGCACCCAGTTCGCAGTCATCTGCAAACATTGTCAGCCATAACCCCCCTGTGCTTGCTTGTACTTTGGAAATGTAGATGCAGAAAAAGAGTGGACCCAGGACTGAGCCCCGTGGGACACCGCCTGTGACCGGCTGTGAGTCTGACATGGTGCCAGCAACTATGACCGTGTGGGTTGTGTCACCTAGCCAGTTTGCAACCCATCCTGCGATGTACGGGTTCACATCCAAGCCGATGGGTTTATCAATGATACCTGAGGGGGGTATTGTGTTGAAGGCCTTTGCCAGGTCGAGGTAGGCTGTATGGACTGCCTGACCCTCATCAATCGCCTCGGTGACTGTTCCCAAAACGTCAACCAAGTTTTAAACGCATGATCTGCCTTTGACCAAGCCAAACTGGGTTGGATGCAAAGTATGCAAGTCCCCTATGTCGTCATCTATGAGTTCCATTATGATCCTTCCCCATGGCTTTGCAGATAAGGCTTGTCAAGCTAATGGGACAGTAATTACCAGGGTCAGTGGAGGCACTGCCCCTGTGAAGTGGGACTACAGTCGCCGTGCGCCACAACTTGGGTACGTTACCTGAGGTGAGGCTAAGATTAAACAGCTGTCCTAACTGTGGGTCTAATTCCTCAATGAGTTCATGGAGTACACAGCCGGGACACCATCTGGTCCCATGGATGCTGTGTTCACTGCCTTGGAGAGAGCATGTCCCACCTGTGCGTTACAGAAGTTTCGGGGGCCACAATCCTCTGGTACAGACATCTCTCCATGTGGGGGGGAGGGGGGGGAGATGTTTGCACCGAACCTGTCAGCCAGTATGTTGGCAATGTGTGTATGTTCAGTAAACTTCACATCATTCTGAACCCAGTCCGAGCATATCTGGGTGTGTCCTCCCAGGTGTCCAACATAGCTAAAGAAGGCTGTATGATTGTCTGTTGAGTCCTTGGTGATATATCTGTCGGATTTGCCCTGGATGATGTCATGAGAGCTTGTAGTTCTTCACATATAATGAGCAAGGGTGTCATACCTTACAAGGATTCTGCTCTGTCTTGTAGTAGCTACCGCCTTTCGTTGTAGAGCTTGTGTATGGCTGGGGTACACCAGACTGGATGCTTGGCATTGGTACAAAGACTCACAGTTGTGTAAGGGATTGCCTGATCCATGCAGTCCTGTAGGTGCTGGTAGAAGGCATATGTAAGTGATTCAGTGGCTTGAGTAATGATTACCACTGTTTAGAAGTGTGAAGTCGGCTTTTGAGAAAGCCATATGTATGGTAACCGGCACCACCCACAGCATTGTATGCCAATAGCAGAAGCTATTGTCCAAATAACATATTATTATTTTTATTATTAAATTATTCATTATTATTTATTTAGTTATTGTTTTAGCTAATTACACTTGAAAATGCCCGGTAAGACCGGGCGAAAGTGCTCGTGATCTACTTGTTTTGGTGGTGTTATTTTGACAATAAAGTGGCAATTCTTTCCTATTGGGACTTCTGAGGATTATTTAAAGCAGTTGCTAACCTGCATCTTTGGATGTACACCATTTGGTTTCAGTTTTGAAAAACCTGGTTTTCGTAGCACTACATAATATGGGTAGTCAAACAGACATCCGCGATTGGGGAACATACAGCAGCAGTCAAAACCACTGGCCAGATGGACACAGTCCACCAAGCTCTACACTTTACATATGCACATTGGTGTCCATTGTAGGACCCAAAAATTGATCCGTACGGAATATCATACAGCTGTTATCGTTCTACCAGAAGAAGCGACAGCTGTGACTACGGCACAGCTAGACATATGCACCACCAGCGTGTTTAAGGTTGATGACAAGTGTCCATGAAATGCAGGACATATGAACAGAAATCCCCAGATTGTCGAGTCCATAGAAGTGCGTCCACATCCCAGTCCCGCACACATGAAGGATGTGTAATGGGTACCGTCGAGTGTTGCAGCCATGGGATCCTGGGTATGCAGAAATGGGGCTCGGTGTTGTTTGGCAGATAATCCGTTGTCCCGCCCCGTGGGAGGGATGTGGGTGTAGCACATGCCTTACTCCCCACTAATAATGCAAAGCATCCACCGGATAATGCTAAATGCAGGTGTGAAATGTGTACAGCCCTATACCAGTGTCCAGTAGGCAATTCCCATGGATGGACAAGCGTACGACCAAGATGGCACCCATAACTGCAAACCTGGTGGAATTACACAGCTGCAGTAAGGCATAACACAGGGAATACAGATAGGGACTACAGTAGACACTCCCCATACAAAGTCAGACCGCCGTGCGAATACTGGCATACACAGCACTCAATCTGCCAGTAAGAAAATGGGGATCACTCGCTTCCATACTGCGGAACAAATGGGCGACCAGTGGAACACATACCAATGGCACACTAACAACTTCAACTAGGAAGGTCATAGGATGGTTAAACTATGGCGTTCCCACTTATAAAGAACATCCTTCAGTGAATTAATAGGATTAATGTCAATTGACCATGGAATACACCTAATCAACATCAAAGAACCGCTGGCACCTTATGGCACACAATCCAAAACACACATAGGTAGATGAAACAGTCAACGTAGAAATTGTCCAGGACAGTGCCCAAATGGTATACAAAGGTTCCTTCATAGACAAGTAAGCGCTGTCACCCGTAGGCTCCGTCAGACTTACACAGAACATAAAAGCATCCAGGCTTTAAATATCCCTCCTTACACTTTCATTGGTCAATTTCTCAGCAAACAATGAACAATTAACCACAGCATATAAAGCACAGACGCAATGTTAACTACACACACATATATTAACATCTCCAAAAACATCCTATTAAAACATGTATTATATGATATTGTACTATGCCTAATACTCATCAATCAAAGATCTAACAATATATATAGAAGATATGTATATCATATCAATGTAATACAGTGGTAAACAACTGTGGGTTAACTGTATATCTGTACCTAAACTACATTCCCGTTACTTGGGTTTAAGCCACCTGCTTCTCAAAAGAGGCTTAATCAGTGTTTCATCAGTCAGCCCTGGTGTGTGGTCAACTCTCCACCTAATAATCCATCTCAATCCGCATTCTAAAGCATAGTTGATGAGGTCCCCCCTCTGGTATTATAACCTAGCCTTTGTAAAACACTGAATGTAAACGTATGCCATGTGATGTGCTCATAGCCGGCCGTAGGCATACGCCAATCCTGCGGCTGCCAAGGGCGCCGCACTAGTAGGGCCACCTGTCTAGTAGGTATGTCATGTAGGTACACCAGGATGGGGGCAGCATGTGTTGTGGTGGTGGGCACCATGGAGCCCTATAGCCTAGGGCAGCAGTCGATCTAAGGCCGCTGCCGTAGGAGGGGTAGTACGGTCTGCAGGTATGTGCTGAAGTGCACATGAAACAGCGGTCTACAAGGATTACCCATAGTGGCGACACCTGCACAGACGGCTATAGCGGGACACACACGACCATGCATACAGCACAGATAGACATACACACACCATAAACAGGCAATTATACACAAGGTTTATGGCGTGTACGGGTACAGTGTCAGTACAGCAAGGATAACTGTCTGCCACGATATCCAGCAGATGTCTCTAGGGCATTCTGGAATACGGACGTTGCATGGACAATGAGTGGATATGCATCGTACCACAGTTCTATGTGTCAGCCGTGCAAATATGCAATACATGGGACAGACAGCTGTCCATGCAAGAGCAGCGCTATGGGCACAACATAGGTATGTATATATACAACGAGAGAGATACAGACGGACACATGTGGCAAGGCCGTGAGTGTAACGTACACAGCATCACCCCACCACACCACAGCAGGGTGCACGTGGAGAACACGCTACGGAGGTCACCATCCACAGCAGGCACACAGGCAGTCCACGAGCTGCGTCTCACCATCCACAAACACAGGGATGGCGGCAGGATATAAGTGTTCTGCGGAAACTCTAAAGCCATACTCTATGAACCCATGCGGCTGGGAGCATAGACACACACACACATCTGGCAGGCATGGTGATTGACCACACCCACACATACCCACCCGCACAACAGTATGACACAGGTATGGAACGCGCTACGTGGACCACTGAACACAGCACCGTCAGAGGCACATGTTCAGGTGGGTGACAACATCCGTAAAGGAATATCCGCCGATAGCCAAGGTATGTGTTGCCAAGCGTCAAAAATAACTACACTCTACTAGGGCAGCTGTGAACACACACACCCCACACACACACGGGGAAGGGCCGGGAGTCGAACCTACGCCTACCTACATGAACTCACTACAGCATGATGCATTTACTGAACGCGCTACCGAGATTACTGAGCACAGTGCTGTCAGAGGCATACTTCTAGGCGGGTGACATCATCTGTAAGGGAATAGCTGACAATAGCCAAGGTATGTGTTGCGAAGCGTCTAAAAGCATGTCCATCCACAGAGGCAGCTGGAAACACACACACACACACACACACACACACACACACACACACACACACACACAGGGAAGGGCCGGGAGTCGAACCTACGCCTACCTACATGAACACACTAGAGCATGATGCATTTACAGAATGCACTACCGAGATTACTGAGCACAGCACTGTCAGGAGGCATACCCCTAGGTGGGTGATATCATCTGCAGAGGCAAGGCAGCTGATAGGGAATGAAGACAGAGTGCGCAGTCACACAGCATGTTACCATCCCAAGGTGGGCGTACAGTAACACGGTAGTGCTGCAGTCAGGAATACCAACTAACTACGGAGCAGTACATCACGACATGGATACGGGATGCACCACATACAGTATACCCTATGAGAGGGCATCCGGCGTGCACGATGTAGGCAGCCATTGTGGCATAACAACCACATATGACTCACCTGGATGGTCACCATGGCTATGCAGGATGTCATTGGCCATGGCTACACGCCTAGTAGCAGACATCGGTGCCGACTGTAGTGTGTACCCCCGAATGGTGTACTGGCCATGCCCTCACACCTAGCGGTTGCGAAGGGGAGACAGACATGCTCATGGGGTATCAACGCAGACAGGCGCGGTGTGCACTGTACTGTGTGTCCATCTACACAGCTGCTTACTGGGCATGCTCAGACACTTAGAATCTGCACAGTGCAGACATGCATACACATGGGGCAAAATCATGGGAGGCAGAATGTGGACCGTCGTGTGTCCACCCATACAACAGCAACCCGGCCATGCCACAGACGTGGCGGTTGCGAAGGGGAAACAGGCATGCACACGGGGTATCAACGCAGATGGGCGCGGTGTGCACTGTAGTGTGTATCCATCTACACAGCTGCTTACTGGGCATGCTCAGACACTTAGAATCTGCACAGTGCAGACATGCATACACATGGGGCGAAATCATGGGAGGCAGAATGTGGACCGTCGTGTGTGTCCACCCACACAACAGCAACCCGCCATGCCACAGGCGTGGCGGTGCGAAGAAACAGGCATGCACACGGGATATCAACGCAGATGGGCGCGGTGTGCACTGTACTGTGTGTCCATCTACACAGCTGATTACTGGGCATGCTCAGACACTTAGAATCTGCACAGTGCAGACATGCATAGACATGGTGCGAAATCATGGGAGGCAGAATGTGGACCGTCGTGTGTCCACCCACACAACAGCAACCCGCCATGCTCACACGTAGTATGTGCTACGCCGTCTGGCATGCAGGCGGAGTGCACACCACAAGTCACGGCCAGGTAAACCCGTACACGCACAGGGTGGACACACATGCAGTTACGTACACACACAGATGACAGCACAGGCGTCACGGGTGCAGGCTGAACATGTACACACTGCAGTGAACACTGTAGCTGCCATGCCAGCACCATGTCATCGGTGCAGCAGTATGCCTCACGGTCCAGCAACAGCATGTGACATATGTCCACAAGACTATGTGGCGGTGTACATCCGTCGTGCAGAGTACACATGTACTATCAATGATCCCACAGGTGTGATGTAGTCCACCCATACCGGTATACATGGACAGGTGTGCTCTACACATACCACGGGCCTGACACAGATATGACACATGACTGCAGCTGTACCACAGTGAAACAATGTCCGGATATGTCACATATGTGATTTCCTGGCTGTGTGCATGGACTGCACGCAGGACACATACGAAGCCTGTGATGTACCACATGCATAACACAGGCGTACGTGGTAATACACACAGGAAGGGAAGGCGGACACGTGTCTGTGGTATGCACCCCCTACAGGGTGTAGCGGTGTTCACTGGGACACATACCCTTGTACAGTTTGCCTGTGACAGCTGTGATACCATACCACAGTCCATGTTCCATGTATGTCAAAACACATGTCACAACGTAGCAATGCATACACACATGGCAACAGGGGATACATGTGACACGTGTACTCTGCACGGTGCAGCCGTGCATGAGCGGTGTCCGGTGTCCATAACACAGTTGCAACCCCCTACCACATGCATGCCCATCATGGGGGCCGTCATATGGTGGCATAGTAACAGCACGCATGGCAGTCTGTGTGTACACCATGTGTTTAAACACCTGTCCACATGCATGTGTGCAGGTGCTGGTCACAGTTGTGTCACACACCATCCTACCCTGCCATGTGCATACAGTCTGCTATGTCGCCTTTACATGGCAGCGCTGCCATAATGCATACCCATCGGCCATGCATCATCGACCACATGTCACATGGCCACTGTAACCCCTACCACCTCCCAAGTGCAAATATTGGCACAGCTGCCAGATACAGTGGTAGTATGCAGGATGCACTACATACCGCTGCACGCCTGCACATATCCCATATAGCGGGTGTGGCATTCCTAGCACCAACATGTGTGCAGGAATGTGTGCCCATGTATGCCACAGATCGGGGGGACTATGTGCCACGTGCCACACATCACTGTACACCATGGTAGAGATCTGTACCTACCTCAGTGTGGGGTGCATGGATGTGGATGGTGCAGTACATGCAACACGTCATCCCTCCGTGTAGACATGTGTGGTCACCACCATGTCAGTGTGTCAACATATGTGTATGTCTGCTGCCTGTTGTGAGGGTGTATGCAGATATAGTGTTGTGACTGGACACTGACCATACAGGGTGACCATCCCGTACTGGTGCTGCATTGGACAGCCCTGTCAATGCCATACCTGTGAGCCTTACTGGCCACCTGTGCAAGACCACCCCCTGTGACACGGCGCGTGGGTGCATTGTCCTGTGAGGGTGCTGACCACACAGACAGGTGTCCCCATCTGCACACAATGGTGTGTGTGCCATAGAGGTGTACGCACTGCGATTGCGGACATATTCCTGTACCAGTACAGAATCCGACTGCTGCACACCGTGCACCACAGCTGACAGGTGACACCTGCGGTCAGTAGCCAGCACACTGCGTACGACACCTGCAGAATGTCACCATACCTGTACTGTGTCATGCCATGTATGTGATGTCTCTGTCCACCGTAGCCTGTGACACCGACCACAGGCGTCAGGTGCAGTATATGTGTGGACATGTGCGTCATGTACCGTGTAAGCAATGTTACACTGTATCTGGCTCCGTGCTCCGCAGGTTTACGTGTATAACCTCTCTTCTTGCAATCCCGACTGTCTGTTCTCTATATCACAAAAGCTCTGCACCTGCTCCCATAGTATTCCTACATAGGTAAAGTACATGTATACTAAATGGAGTACTACACTGGCCTAGAATCCCCTTGTGTACCCACTTCCCTATAGGTGCCTTCTGACCCAGTTACACAGCAAATGCATTCACGTTCTCTGGCATGTCGAAGGGTCAATTGCTAGTGACTTCTCCTGTTCAGACGGTGAATCTGGGCGTCCTGGGCACTGTTACAGGTGCCTCATGGACACGGACAAGCTGCACCTCCCCCACTAAACATAATACATGTGACAGATGCAACTATATAGCCAGACAGGGGCTGTGCTCTCTCAAACCATGACCGGCAAGACCAAACGGGAGGGGAAGGACACCATGCACACCACAAACCCAGTGTCACATGTGACTATCGCAAATGCTAATCAAACACATGAACACACTAAGACATACCTGGAGGCACTGTTAAAACATGTCACAAACCTAACGAGCCCTCTGAAGCAGACACACAAGCAACTGCCTCCACAAGACATAGGACATGCAACACATAGTTCTCAACGTCAGTGTGCTAAACAGTCAGAGCCCCAAAGGCAACACACACAATGCCAGACACACTTGTAATGGGTGACGCCACTGTCAGACACACCGACGTCCCACCCACCAGACTGAACAAGGGAATGATCACAGTAGGCTGCCTGTCGGGCACTGGAATCCGCCACATAACACACGCACTCAGGTCACTCCGCAGCATGTACAGGTATGACGCGGTCATTGCCCATGCTGGTGTCAACGACTGGAGACATACCACCCTGGAATACATTAAAGGAGACATAGAGGGCCACTCAGATTGTGTAGCCCAGGCCAGCATGTCCCTGACCCTGGGCAGTATCCCACCCTCATCAAGTATGATGCCACTATACTGGCTCCAAGTGGTCACCCTTGATAATGTGCCTGGTTACCGGTGTCAGTCTGAGGGGATCCAGATTCCTCATACCTGGGATGACATGCTTGGCACGCCACGCCCATTCGCAAGGTATGGCTCACACCTGTCGCCCCTGGTCTTCAAGGGTTTGGCTAAGGCACCTGCCACCCCCACAGTGCCCACTGCAGGCAAGGCTGGAATGATAAACCTACCACCCTACACTACAAACCTGGAGAACAGACAGGGTAATACTGCTCAGTGCCAGTGGTCTACGCCCAAGCTGCACACCCTCAAATGCCCTCCTCAGTATGGAGGACATCGATGTCAGTGCTGTGACTGAAACATTGATCAGGGCTGCTGAGAGCACCCCAGCACTATCAGGTCATACCCCATATCACATGTTCAGGACCATAACCCGGAACTATTACAGAAGGATGGGGAGTCTCCATTTCCATGAAGGATACACACACCTCCAGGTTGGCAGAAATGCACGTAGCAGCGGGAATATCCAGGTGCAATTAACCATGGGTAGGACTGCCCTACAGTTTGTTGCATGCTACAGACCACCCTCCCAGACCCAGGATACCTGCACAGCCTTCCTGAAGACACTGGTGAGTATGAATGCTCTCACAACACCGTCATATTGGGTGACATCAACCACCCATACATAGACCGGGAACATTACCCAGGACACAACACCCTACACCAAAGGTTCCAGGTGTTCATACACCTGAATGCTGTGGAACAACCATGCACCATACCCACAAGGGGGGGAACTATACTAGTTCTGATCATCACACATGGGGACGACATGCTCCACACAGGATGTACATCCCTCAATGGTGAGGTCAGACCATATAGTGAACTCACTGGAGATCCGCATCCTGCACCCAACACCGGCATGGGAGACCACAGTGAAGACCTCTCCACAGCGAACCACACACGTCATATGACTGGTGTGGTACCCTACAAGGCCTCCATGCCAGTGGTAAACACAGGCCACACTGATGAAACCCTTACAAATGCCTTCTATGAGCACCCCCAGGAATGTCTGCACCAAGCGATCCTGATAACATCAGGACCTTGTCCACCAAAGGCAGGCACATGGTCTGGTGGACCCCAGCCATTGACAAACCGTACAACAAGAGTTGAAAGCTAATACATGACAGAGCAATATCAGTACCAGGGAAGGCATCACTGATTAATACCGGCGTTAACATACGATCACTAATACAATCATCCAAGGCCGCCTGTGGGACTGGTACTGCAAAGGACACATAAGACAACCATAAGGCCTTCCTTAGCTATGGTAGGAACATGGGTGGAAGCACACAGTTATGCCCGGAATTACTCCAGAATGGTACAATGATCACTGAACCCACAGACATTGCCAACAAACCAGCGGACATGTTCCATGCATACATCTACCCCCCCCAAGAGGGGACGTATCCATCCCACCAGAGTCTAGCCTCCCAAACATCCCATATGCCCAGGAGAGAGCTGATATCTGTTAAGCAGTGAACACAGCATCAATGGGACCAGATGGTGTCCCCAGCTGTGTGCTACACAACCTCATTGAGGCCCTCACCCTGCACATAAGGCTGCTGTTTCATCTTAGCCTCACTATGGGCTACGTCCCTGATGGATGGCATACGGCAACTGTGGTCCCACTACACCAGGGTAGTGCTCTTATGGACTCTATACATCCCTGCCCTATCAGCTTGACAAGCCCTGTCTGCAAAGCTGTGGGGAGGTCCATACTGGAGCCCATAAATAAAGACATTGGTGTACAGCAAATACTGGAACATACCCACATCGGCTTAGTCAAGGGCAGATCCTGCCTCCCAAACCTGGTCGACCTGTTTGGAGGAGTCACTAAGGCCATTGATGGGGGTACGTCGGATTGCACAAACTACCATGACCTGGCGGGAGCGTTCAAACCACACTCCACGTGGTCATCATAGAAAGGCTCGCCAGCGTAGATGTAGAGACATATGTCACACGATGGTTTGCCAACTGGATGGAGGTCAAACCACACAGGGTTTGTGTTCCTGGTGCCATGTCAGACTCCAAGCTGGTCCCGAGTGGTGGCCCACAGGGCTCAGTCCTGGGCCCCCTCCTGTTCGGCATTCAACTTTCCAATGTGCATGCAAACATAGGGGGATTGTGGCAGACAAGGTATGCAGATGACTGCACACCGGCCACCATACTCAACACCCCATCAGACACGGACATCCACCTGGGGTCTCATAGAAATGGATAACTGGTGCCAGAGCCATGGCCTGATGCTACATGCCAGGGAAGGTATAGACCTACCCTTTGGGAAAGACATGTTCACTCCGAATTACCATATAGGTGGTAATCCATTAAACATGGTGGACGTGATCAGGGACATGGGTACCAAACCTGTCGGTAACCTCTCTCGACACTCACATTGTCAATGTGGTTGGGAAGACATTCCACTGTGCCCACCTGGTCATGAAGGGATTCACATCCACATCAGGGGAGGTCATTGTACTGTACTCTTCACACATCAGACCAATGATTGGGTACAACGCCACATTTGGAATGTACCTAACCTGACACCTGCAGCACTCGGAAGGACCTCAAACATTCCACAACACAGGGATAAAGGTGCTGAAACATATGTCACACGCTGCCCAACTGAGGGGACTCCGGCTGTATACCTTCTCATACCGTCTGCTCTGAGGTGATCTGTGCCTGACATACACGGCCATGTCCAACCTGGGTGACATGGACATGTTCCACCTCCTAGGCTCCAAACAAACACGGGCACAGAAGCAACTGACAGAAACCTCAACACGGACATAAATAGGACGTGCTGGAGGGACAGGGTCATCGCCCAGAGACCCCCTACAACATGGAAAAGATTCCCAGCCCATGTGAAGCAGAGCCCCTCACTGACTCTGTCCAAGAGTAATCCTGACATGTGGATGGGTGATCGTAGGTATGCGCCAGGCATCATCTCTGTGTCACTGCTGGACAGAGGGACAGCGGACCGATGGATGTAGTATCCTCATCCTAAGGGGTGTTGAAAGCCACACACACTCTGGCTAGGCTTACACATGCCGTAGGGCACATAGCCTGGTATGTACCTATGCACCTATGTACCTATGTAGGAGTCCATGCAGGTTGCGGGTACCTGTGGTATGCTGATATTGCCAGATGTGCCTGTGGGTAACCCAAAGCTACATGTGGGGGACCGATAACAGTGCTCCCAGTAGGCACATGCAAGTACACCATATTAGGCATACAGGTTAACAGAACCAACATGGTGCTACACATGTAACCGTCACGCATACCGTGTACACAGCTCAATGTATGCTGCACCTGCACTACATGGTATGTCTGCTGCATGATGTCAGTACACAACCCATGTCACATACGCACCTGTCACCTGTCATACACAACCACTGCAACATACACATCACGCACTATGCGGACACAGGTATCACATACACCTCTTACTAACTTGTCCACCCTGTGCATCAGAATATATTTGCATAACCGTGCACCGATGGTGTGGATGACAGTGCTGCGGCAGAGGCTTCATCATATGCACAGGGTGATATGTGTGCCAGGGGCATAGGCTGTACCAATGGATGACATCATGTGTGTGTGTAAGGGCCGGTGCATTTACTGGGCATGACTGTGCAGAATGCATGTGGATGTGGTGGAGCCCTACAGTTGTGTCTGCTGTGTGTGGGTATGTGTGTACACAGTTCAGCCATCTGTGATGCCTACACGGGGTATACTTGGCAGCCCCAGACTGTACAGTGCAGGTTGTACGGCTCACTGTGTCCGCCTGCGGCCACGTGACCCGTGTCTTCCTGGGGTCGCGTGGGCACTACCGGGTGGAGGTATGGAGTGGCCACTCTCCAATGACCCATGTCCGCTGGAACCGTGTCCACGCTGGGACCGGCCAGGGCCACGTCCACGTGGCCTGCTGTGTCCTGGTGTGGTTGGTGTAGCACCAGCTGCACTGCTGCTGCTACCGGCACTGTGTGAGTGGGCATTAGAGGTGGCACGCACACGTTGACCTGCACTAGGTGGTGTTGCTGGCCTACAGCCACGTGTCCTACGCCTCACCCCTACCAGGTGTTCCAGCACAGACAGCTCACGCTCGCGGATTGACATGCCTCGGTTGAGGATTCCAACCATCTCACCTAATCGCCTATCCAGAACATCAGCAAGCTGCTGTTGAGCATTCGCCAATGACTGGATGTTCTCATTTAGGGAACGGATTGCGGCCCTCTGCAGCCTCTGCCCTTCTTGGTTCTGCCGTTCAGCATGTGCCTGTGCCGCCATTACAGTCTGGAACATGCGTCTGGTGATACCAGCTGCTGCACCCTGTACAGCAGGTGCATGTCTACCAGAGCTCCTCCTACGAGCAGCACCAGCCACATGCCTGTGTGGCACATCACCAGTAATTACACTGGCAACATGGTGTGTACCCGCACCTTCTGTAGCCACCACACATTCCTGCTCAATGCCAACAGACGCTGACTGTCCTTCCTCTATGGGCAATGGTGATGTGGTATGTGTCGGCATCAGAACCGTGTGCGGAGATGAAGGGGACATAGGTGGGATGTTAACCAATGGCACAGCTTCTGCCCGTGACAACCCTGCCTGTACCTCATGCATATGGTCATCACCGCTAGTATCTGTGGGGACACTAGCATCAGATGGACAGCAGGAGGGGAACGCACCTACACCACCTGTGAATACAAAGACATACTGTAAGATACATTACACACACGCAGACACACACACAGACACACACACACACACACGCAGACACACACACACACACACACACACACACACAGACACACACATGCAGAGACACACACACATGCTGACACACACACGCAGACACACACACATGCAGACACATCATGCATGTAATATTGCAGATGGCATGCAGCATTCCCAGACCACAGCTGAATGAATGCAGGCCAGACATTAATAGTGGTAGTATGCATACTGGAACAACAGGAACCAAACAGCAAACAGCAAAAAACAACGAAGAAACAGTTCCACCAAAGGATTTATTGCACACTGAAAAATAATCTCTGACGTCTCGGCCAAAGCCTTCAAGGAGAATAAAATGCTCACATAGCAAAGCACTATATATACACACCCATTCAATAAAATAATTAAACAATTAATCAATTAAACAACATTCTAATAGGATAAAGTTTTCCAATCGAGCTCTTCATTTAGCCCAAAGGGAAACATAGTCTTAAATTTTAAAATGTACACAGTTTCTTTCTTCAGTAAAACAGTTTTGATACTCATATTATTAAACATAGATAAACAAATTTGTTCTAATACTGTCCCCTTCAAGCCATCACTACAACTATTATGAAATTCTAAAAAATGCATGGCCACAGGGCTATCCTTCTTACAATTATTGATATCTCTAACATGTTCTAGAAATCTAATTTTAAATGCCCTTTTGGTTTCCCCAATATAAAATTTATCACAAGGACATTGTAGAGCATATATTACGCCCACAGTGTTACAATTATTTGTAGTATGCATACTGCCCTGGGGTGCACACTACATCAAGCAGGTGTCATTTCAGTAGGCATGCAGTACACACATTCATGGTAGTTTGCATGCATCACCGTGATACACCGTGTGGCCACAGGCAGGTTAACAGCACACATGGCTGGCGTCACTTTGTCATGTACTCCGCCAACATGTGCGATAACATGTGGACATGTGACAATGGTGTCCCACCACATGCACCGCATCAAACTGGACGTCACAGTGCAGTGTTATGTGTACAAGCTACAGATAGAATGCATGTGTAACAAAGATGTCTGTGCAGGTGTGGTTGGTGTGAGCTGTGTACATAGCTATACAGTGGAGAGTACAGGCACTGTGCCACTGCATGGCAGCAAGACACAGGTATGTTTCTGTGCAATGCGTAACATGGACGCATTGCATTGCCATGTCTGCAACACAGTCATGCTGTTCCACAGCACATATATGGTAGACATTGGTGGCACCTCCAGTGGCTGCAGACAGGCATTGCGGTTGTCTGGTGTACCACATCAGATGTACAGCTGGTCCACTACAGCTATGATCACACTATGTGTGGACAAAGTGCAATGGTGACTACCCACTCCAGATGTACTGTGTGGCAACATGCCTGTGGGTATCACCCATGGCCATGTTTGACTGGGTCATGGACAATTGTGTGTGATGGGCATCGTGTACACATCCCTGTGGTGGCCCATGTGACATACACCCATACTAGTCTGAGGTGTCACAATCCCGAAGGCTATGCAGACAGTGTGGATGTCTGCTATGTCATGCGTAGGTCATGTCATGGTGTGACAATGTTGCAGACAGAACACCACGTGCATGGGACATGTCATGTGCCATGTCACAACCTGTGCACACAATGCAGAGGCATAGGTCACATTGGTAACACCTGTGTGCTGGCCAGATCACAGCTCACTATGTGGTACTGTGTGCATACCGCAAATGGCATTCTGATGCATACTACATATGCAGCCATTGTAGAACACCTCCACCATTGTATGCATAGCTGACTGCACATATCACACCGATGGGTTATGTGGTGTCATGCCGGTGTATACTAATGGTTGTATCTACTGTACATGGGTGGCATGTGTGTCGGGTGGTGCAACCTGTATACCGTGACTGGAGCAGACCCAGGTGTGCATGTCATACCTGGCCACATGGAGAATATCTATACACTGTAACATGCCTATTACTAGCAACAGTCTCACCTGCGACAGACCCATGGCTGTGCGACACGCCAGAGGTACCTGTATAGGGGCGACACAACAGTATACACATTATCCATTACTGTAGCCACAGTAAGCACTGTGCATGTCACATCATGTACCTGTGTGGTAGCATGTGTTATGCACATGTCTGCAAACAACGTGGCATACTGTAGTATGCAGCTTGTGTGGCCATATACCTGGCATGTGTTGGTACATTATGTGGTGTACTGTGACACCCACACCTACGTCAGTTATCACACACACATGCAAGACTGACTTACCAGGCAGCTCCAGGCTCGTTGGTTGGGAGACACCCACCTCCACGATAGCAGCAAGTGTTTCTGCATGATGTTCCCTGGGTGTCCCCAGACTGGCCAGGAGCTCCTCCATGTGTGTGAGTGGGTGCTGGCTTGGTGGCCCACCACCTGTCCCACCTTGTTCTCTGGTGATTGCGGTGGCACGCTGTTTCGCTTGCCGTATTAGGTCTGTGCAGTGTCGGCGGATCTGCTGGTAGGTGCGGTTGTTGCCACCCACGTTGTTCACCCTCCTGCGCATATCCTGCCACATGTCATCCCGCTGCTGTGCTTGCTGTGGAAGATGGCTGAACAGCAGCTCATAGTTGTCGTGGAGCAACAGTATAATCACGTCATCCTCCTGGCGGCTGAAGGCTGGAAGCCGGGAACGTGGCATTATCTGTAAGACATAATGATGGTGACAGGTCACATTTACACTGATGTACTGGCATACCGCTGGACATACATTGCTATGACATGTACGACATCTGCACAGTAATCTCTGCGATGCATCATGGCAGTGACACAGCTGACGTGTTGCCGTCACACCATTAAGCAGTGGGTATCATATCATATCTGTGTGTCAACTCATCACACTGTACACACACCATGTTGATGGTAACCTGCTGTGGACATGTGTACCTGCCTGCACCTGTGTTCATACCAGTTGGCACGTGTCCCAATGTGCACACAGTTCTACTGTTCACCTGGATGCTGTGTATATGTCACTAGGCATCACGTACGCAGCCATTATGAACGTCAGCGGTGGCACTGCACACATACACATGGACACCTGTACATGCATGTGTTGTGCCATGTACATCTACACAGCACTGTACGGGTGTTGGACAACCTGCCACGGCTCACCTGTATTGCACATGCGATACACATGGGACATTGTGTAACCATATGACATTAGCAGGGAAGGTCAGACATAGCATGTGCGCGCGCACATTGTACACACCAACACACAGCACCTGTGACACCACAGGGTGCATCAGTGCCACATTACTGCTGTGGACGGTTGATAGTGCATGTGCCATTTGTCCATCGCACCATGTATAACTGTGATAGCACATGCAGCCTTGCTGGGCAGGGCTGCATGGTATGGCAGGGTATGTCACATACATGGCACAGGGATGTGTCCCACCTGGGGGGTACTGATATTGGCAGGGTGGCTGTCCATTCCATATGTCATTGCTATGTGTATATGGACATTACACATGTCTATCATCATGGTGTGGACAATGGCCTTCTGCAAGGTAGGCAGCACGCTGCTTGGTGGGGGTGTGTATGGTGCATGCAGGTATCGCATATCCATGCATACACATTACCCCCTGACAGGTGCTATGTGCTGCGATATTGTTCAACACAGTGCTGTATGTGCCCACACACTGCTATCCCGTGCACATGGATGGTTGCCTGGCCTGACATGGGTACCACATATGTCTACATCCAGTGCCTGCTGCCATCCCCATGTCAGCTGGTGCACCACACAGTGCCATCCCTCCCACAGGGAGCGTGGTGTTGGGCACAGCATAGGTATCCATGTATGGGGACAGGGATGTTCACATAGCAGGGGCACTGATGGTATCATCCATCGGACCATACACGTATGACGCACACCTCACACACACAGCCCATTCAGTATGTTGTTCGCAACACTTACACAGCTATACTGCTAGGCCAGGGACATTCCCAGATGTACATATACAGATGCGTGAACATCTGTCTGTGGCATGGGCTACAATAATGGTGGGGTTCAACACATAACGTGTTTGAGTGTGGCTGGCACAGACGTTCTGTGCACATGTCTACACAGTAAGCCTGTTCTACAGTAGCCAGCGGTGATGTGCTGTGCACATGTCAATGCTGCACATTGTGTTGGTGTCTGTCTGTCCACAGGCCAGTGGTGGGACACACAGGGGTATTAGTGAACATATATGCATGCCACCCTGTACTGCTGTACTGCTAGCTTCTCGGGTGCTAATGTGTCATGGACATGCACACCTTACCCGAACAGGTGGTAGTGGGTTGCCACCCATACCCATCTCCTCTTGTGGGTTGCTATGATCCAACACCCTCTTTGTATTGTATGTTCAGGCTATGCACCTGTGTGGGGCATGTGGGCATGCAATGCACTACTGCGTACCTTTGCACCCATTGCAGAACATGTCACACAGGTACACTGGCAGCCATACACTTCACAGCTTGATGACGGTACAACACGTGTTGTACACACGTAACACATATCCTGTGGGACATGGTCATATGTACAGGCATGTCCAACAATCACATACCACTGCTACCCCTACATGACGGATATGCAGTACATGTGGCGGTACAGCAACTGTCACATGTAGTCGTGCAATGCCCCCCTACCTACATGGCGTGGTACTGCCTGTGGGGGATATGCGTCTGCATCCATGCTGTGGCCATAGCTGACAGTTGTACATCGATATGTGCAACATACCTCATTTGGTGTTCTCATGGGTGCATGTTCAACATGGCTCCGCATTGTTTGTGTCTGTCACACAGTCATTGTTGTACATGCCAGCCATGGCTTACTGTGTGTGATTCCATGTACTTCATTGGGATACCAGCATTATACATTATAACAGCGTATTCCAGCCATCACATAGCCTTCCTAGATGACACTGTTAGCCAGCCAGTAGGAGGTGTTCCACCATCTGCACATAGGTCACACAGTACGAGGGCGGCTGACACCCATTCTGGGGACAGCGTTCTGACAGCTGTGGATGGGTGTGATGCTGCCGACAACCATGACTGCGCCTGATGGTCACATCTGGATGGGGAACATTCACAACACACACCTACCTTCACATAGTAACACATCATCTACAACAATGGACATTCCTGCCAGAACAATGTGTGCAGTATGTCTGTATGACCACTGCAGGCACCACTGGTGGCCCCCAGCATGGCAGCCAACAGCACCAGTGTATATCCCGTGGAACCATGGGTTACACCATTCACAACACACCTGTCTCAGATGACCCTGTTGTGGATCACAGTGCAGTTCCACACATCATGTTACACTAGGCATCATGCACTGATATGTTGCGGACGTGTGAACGGCTGTGCAACTCAACATATGCACACATGACACATCACCTGGTACAACATGTCTGTCATACAACATGTTATTGTGACCGCCCTGTGATGGCATTATACAGGCTACGTGTACTGGGACATGTGATGGCTCACCGGTATATTCACCCTCTGGGTGTGTGTCTAGCCAAGTGTACAAAAGGCAGTGGTCTGAACACAGGGACACTGTACATTGACCTAGTCTGTCACTGCAACTGTTGACTATGCTCATACTGTACTTATACAGGCATGTGGTATCTGACCACTATGACAGTCCTGGTCGACCACACTGCTGTGGCACACATGACCTGCGGACATCTGCCTGGGGTGTGGAGCACACATGTACATCTTCACATGCTATACTGCCTCTGTGGCAGTGTCACATGACTGTCTCCAGCAGGGCTGTAACAGGCAGGCACGGCATGGGGTCATGTGGGACAATGCTTGCACCTTCCACTGTGCTGCACACAAGCAAGGCACACACACTAGTGCACCACTCACATTTATCTGCAGTGCCTGGGACCTGCCTCCATGCTCTGCACAGCACACCTGCAAGTACAGATTGTACACGGATCATACCTCTCAGGCACATACCTGGACTGCAACACACACAGGTGAGGGGATCCCACATCACACAGTGTTTTGCACACATACTGGATATTTGCCGAACACAATGCATCGTAGGTGCTCCATGTTCAGATACCCATGTTTGTGACCGCTAGACACATTGTAACACGCAACAGAGCTTACACTGTACACCACAGGTTACATGCTGTCTGTGTTGTCATACTGTACATTGGGCCTCAGACAGCTGATACTGTCATGTGCTGACAGCAACCCACACTTCCCTAGAATGGACACCCATGTACCCACACATGCTTGAGGCATGCACTCCACCTAGCTGGGTGACACATTACACAACACATACCATACCTACACTACCCTCAGCATGCACGATACCTTCATGTGTCTGGTGTGTTAAACCTGGGGTTATCCCCCCTTTGGTAGATGAACATATATGCTTCACGGCCCTGCTAGCCACACCCTGGACACACACCCATCGCAGCATACATGGAACATGTGTTCTACAGCCAGTACTACTGACGTCTGCTGACAGGGGTTGTTAATGGCATGGCACCCCGGCAGATGGACAGTGTACATAACTATGCTGACACATACCACAGTGCACTTCCGTAGCATGTACGCAATGGTAGGGACCATGCTATTCCACACAGAGACATGGCGGTACCGGCCTTTTCACAGACGCCACGGTGGTGGTCATGTTTCATGCACATCTGCTGTATGGGCACATGTGCAGGCTGTTGCACGGTGGTGTATATTCACATGTGTGGGGTGCATCACTTGACAGCCATGGTGGGTCCTCGTGGTCCATCACATGCTCCAAGGCTAGCTACCTACACATGACTGCTGCACATTGCAGTGTGGGTCCTCAGGCAGTGTGGTGGTATGTCTGTGTTGTTTGGCTACATCCACATTCGATGTCGCGTACAACAGTCACCCAGGCATTGCAGACTGAGATAATGTTGGCAACATGCCAGGCAATGGTGTACTTACCAACAATACACACTCTCACTCACTACAGGGTTGCAATCCATACATGAACATCGTAGTGTCCCTGTGGACACATACATGGTACTGCCATGCACACGTTATGTCCTAAGACACTGTCCCAATGTCACCTTCCGATCTCCCTAGCTGTTATGTCCCGCCAACCTGTTTGGTATGTGTCTCCACACCAGCCCACTGAATTCACTGCTAGCCTGTTGTCGGACATTGTGTACCTTGACCGTCACACTGCCGCATCTATCGCACTACACATGGGTGGCACTGCATTGCACATGTGGGACTGCATTCGTACACCCATGACTGGACCATTCTGTATGGCACTGGGGCACATCCGCACAAACGTGCTTCACGCACTCATTGATGACCTCCATGCCTTTACTGGCACCCTTGTTCTGCTTCTGTGTGCCACAGCACGCCACATACACATGCTGGCCACCTGTCATACCATTGCATGGGTGGTTGGTGTGGTACAGAGGGCAACAGATCAGACATTGTCCTCACATTGCCCTTCAGCACCATTCCACGTTCTGGTATTGGCAACGTACACATCCACCTGCACATCATACCCTGTGTCTCAGGATGTTAGGCTATATGACTCCTCGACAGGACACACAGTGATGCAAGCATATCATGCTACCTACTACATGTCAGGTACATATGGCATTACACAGTCCTCAGTCATGGGGCCCCTCATGTTCACTATTTGCTTACATACACAACATGCTGTCACAGAGTACTGTCCATGCCTAGATATCCCACATCTACATACCTGGCACCATTATAGCTCCACCAGCTCATACTGATAACAACCGTATGGGTGTCGGTGTGGCAGATACATCATGTGGGTGTCATGGCATCGGGATGCATGACACATGGTGCATGCACATCACCTTTGCATAGCAACATTCATCCACTGAGTATCACATGGATACTGCCCCCGTACATGCATATCAAATTGTACATGGTTGCTGTACACACAAATGCCCCACATGGTGCTGTGGTTACCGTATTCCACTGTGGCATGGGTACACATCTGCAGGGCCACACATATCTGTACTGTGTGTGATGCTGGTACATAGGTAGCCATTGTACCTGTGGCATACACACATCTACACACAGGCAAGGTTACAATACCACATTCGTGGTGTACCTTCCACAACGGCTATGACTTTACATGGCACAGCATTGTCATGCCATGATGTGTACCAGGCTCAGACAGTTTACATATGCGGCTGACAGACGGAAAACACATCTGTACACATCTGCATACCACATACACAGGGGTGTCTTCTGCTCTGACATGGACCATGTCCTCCGCATTACTGATGCATGTAGTACTCATACATGGCAATTGCAGTGGGCAGTGTGAACGGACCACTCATGGATATGTTCACACATGCCACATTGCATGGGCTGGGCTTCTGTGTTACTTCCGCAGACACAACACACACCATGCTGTGGAACATAGGTCCTGTGCACATCCCACAGGGACACACAGTGGCACTGTTCATGTGATAGCTCCCTTGCTGTTTGAGTGACACGTAGTCATGGTACCACCACAGCAGCAGTACTGTGTAGACATGCAGTTGACACCCACCTCTGCTGTTCACTGGACACTACCATGGGGAGGTGACACTACTGTGTACACTGCACATGTGTTTACACATGGACCTGCCGGACTTCATTGTTGCCCACATTGCACCTGCTACAGATCGTTTGGCCATGGTTACTTGGTGTTCCTTCCATTTCGGATGGCTATTATGCTACTACTTTGTCCCATATCTACAGGCCATACGTATCCTGTTATTGTACATACCAATAGGCAATAACTCCATTATGCATGATATGCCTGTGATACAGTGTATGATGTCTGTCATATCCACCATGACAGCTTTACATTACACATAGTTGACATAGTATCCCCTACTGCAAGGCATACGTGCATGTCGGGCGCACATTACGTATGACATCGACGGTATATGCCCATACACATGTGTGCTGTGACAATATACATACATGTCCTATCCCCTGCTATGGCACTTCCTTGTTGGACATCCACTGCCAGCATCGGCGTGTGGTGTGGCATTGTTCTCTGTAATGCCCCCCCTGTGGCAGCCCTTGTGTTATCCTGGCTGTGTACATGATGTCCCACTGCTGTGCACACGGTGTCCACAGTCGTTGGTATGCTCAGCAGGATAGCACTACATAACCACCTTTCACCACTCTCTGCATTATGGACAAGTATCATTACTTACAAACACCATTCACATACAGTACAGCTTCGTCATACACATCATGCGTTACACACCCGTAACATATTGTGGGTTCTACATACCTTGTCAGTGTTTCCTTCCATTTTTCGTTGCGTGTATCGCTATTCCGATTTGTTACTGTATCCGTTGTGGAGTACTGGTTCGGTATGAGCATACGGTTTGAATATCCTGGGAGTCATCCTTATATCCGTCGATACCTGCAACATGTGGGTTCATCCCACCAATAGCTGTTCCTCAGTGTGTACTTGTGCGCATATCACCTGTGCATCTACTCCATTCGTACATTACGTCGTAACTAGGGTATGGTTGCATTCCTCACCTGGGCATTGGCTATTTGCCCTACCTTCGTGGAGATGGTCTGTATTGTGTTATGTTATGTGTAACTGCAGCTGCTATATGTGGCGACAGGTACATTTCGCAGTGGTGTTAGCCGTGGATTGTGTGTGTTGGGTATGGTATTATGTTCAACATGTGGGTGTCCCTGTCCTGACGGCGTCTGTTGATGGTGTTTTGCATTCGGATGTGTAACATAGCTGTTGTATTCCTTTAAACAACGGATGCAAGTATGCATCCGCTGTTGATAGTGTTTCCCACGCGAGATGTTGCGGTTATGCAGCTGTCATTGACTGCCTGTATGTTTGTGCTGCTATTACGGCTTGTATCCCTTTGATATGTGCGATGGGGAATATCGGAGGTTGTAGGTGACGGATACGGGTTGTGGGTCTTGCATCTCTACATACGCGGTATGCTTGTCTGTGTGCTCCATCCCTGCCTGGGGAGTTGACAGTTACTTGTCTGATGTTCTGGGAGTGTAGGTTGTGTTGTTGTCATGTGGTGTTGGCATCACCTGCATGTGTGCTTCCTGCATGTATTCCTCCATCACATCGGTGGTATATCTGCGGTTGTTTGTACGTGACGACTATCCCTTGTCATTCTGTCCCAGATATTTACAGTCATTGTGGTCCTGTACTTGGGATGGCCTGTTTGCCAGTGGTTGCCACCTATTCAGGTGGCGATTGCTTGTTTGACACTTGTAGAACACACAGCGGTGTTTACGGGCCGATACGTGGCCACGATCAGTACCGGGGTAGCACATGCGTATTTCCACGGTACATACCTATTGCTGAGTAACTTTGCCGACGTATCGTTTTGCAATTAGCATATCGGTGTCATACATACGGTCATGATTGGTACATACGTCCTTTCCATTTCATGTGGGGTATATTCCTGTGGTACATTCTGGGACATTTTCACTTTGCATCGTTATATGTCGCCACATGCCTAGCCAGGGTGGGGCTCTCAGTACTACTTTGGGACTACTGGTGTACATACGCCTGTAGCTACTGTACTGTATGCCTACACATGTTATTCCACTCTGCCTCTCACATGGCACCAACATACACATTTTACAGTGGCACACACATTACACTCGCACAGCGAAACACACGGCACCCTCACCGCACACATACACATACTGCGGCAGTCACAGGGACGGTTGCACACAGTACCTGCGTGGGCTGCATCACCGGCGGCAGTGTCTACCTCCCCCCTCATATCATCATAGTATTACCCGCGCATGTACTGTTACTGTACTGTGGCCTGACGATCATTCTGACTCGCGGTTATGCATTTCGGTATGTTGACCTTTCCATGGGTGGCGGTTTCCTCTTCTGTTAAACCTCACGGATGCTCAGGTTGTCTTTCACTATGTATACTATGTACAGATATCGCGTGTTACTTCTCTGTCACCTTACATCCCTCTGATTCCCTGTCTTACCTGTTGTACTTATATGTATATGTGTACATATATTTCTATGTATGTAATTATATCTATCTACATATCTGTATATGCACATATCTACATGTCTATATGTATACACCTTGTGGTGAATGTGGCAGCATACAGCAACGCCGTCTGCTGTAGGACCCGCGTATGGTTCAGGTGTTGGCGTTCCATGCTCCGCTGGCTGTTGGGTGTGCAGTGTTTGGGTGCTGCCTATGTTGGAGTCACACATGGGGCCACCCATACGGTACACTTTACGGGTGGCCATGTTTGTGTGCCGTCCATTTCACTGTGTGTGCAGGTAGGGAGGTGTCAGTCCATGGGGCCTACGCTGTCAGAGTATGTGCTATACGTTCCCTCTTTGCCAGGGCATAGGCATATTGGGTACACCTCCGTCTGCCTACTGGGGCTGGCACAGTGTGTTCATGGTCCTGAACCCTCTGTGCCTGGACTGGCCTTGGCAGTTGTGATGGGCTTTGTGGCCCTTCACCATTATGTCCCTGCAGCAGCTGCTTCCGCAGGATCATATTATGTAGCATGGCACATACTATGAATATGTGGGCACATGTGCCTGGAGAGTACTGCAGGGCTCCACCGGATGTATCCAAGCACCGGAACCGTGATTTCAGCATCCCAAAACACGCTCTGTGATTATTCTGGTTTGTGCGTGTGCCTCATTATGGCGTTCTTGCATGTGTGTGTGTGCATTTCTGATGGGAGTCATCATCCATGGCTCCAGTGCATAGTCAGCATCCCCCACAAGGTGGCCTTGTGGGATGTCCCCCCTGGCGAATACCTGGTACAGCTGTGAGGCATGCCAGATATGGGAGTCGTGGTAGCTTCCAGGGCTGTCAGCACACACATCCATGATAATGCCCTGCGCATTGCACACGACCTGGCAATTGATGGAGGGGAATCCCTTGCGGTTTATGTAGCGTCTACCCTGCTCCCCAGGTGGTGACTTGATTTGTATGTGCGTACAGTCTATCGCACCAAGTACCTCCGGGTATTGTGCCACACGGTGGAAGTGGCACATATTGCTAGCCAACTCCTCCTGAGATCTGGGGAAGTATTTATGCTCATTGGCATGTGGTAACATGGCATCCAGAAACTGGTGTAGTACCCTGGATGCTGATGCCTGTGAGATGCCCATTATATCCCCAGTTGGCCTTTGAAAGGTACCTGTGGCCAGTATTTGCAAGCTTACACATACCTTTGTGTCCACTGGGATGGGCTCCCCTCTGTTGTTTCTTGTTCTCAGGCGTGGCCGGCACAGCTCCACTATTTGCTGTAAAGTGTCCCTATCCACCCTGTAACGCTCTACTATCTCCAGGTCTTGTAGCCCCTGGTAGGTTACCCTTGGTCTGAACACTCTCCTTCTCCTCTGAGGCCTACAGTAGTTGTCGGCACCCTCCTCCACAACTCCGTCTGTCTCTAACACATGCTGATGGATCACGGCCACGGCGGCACCCAACATGTACATTTTAAAAGTTCCCCGTGTGTTTACACCTATGGTGCGGCGTTTGGGAATACACGGCTGTGTGTTGTGTGCATTCACACTTTATACTGTTGTACTGTACACCCGGTGATGTCATAGGGTGTGTCTGTGTGGCCGTATCTGGGGATTATCTTCCGTGTTTTACCGTTGGCACTGCAACGCTGTTGCCTTTGGTGTTGCATTACTCTTGCCTGCAATGGATTAGCTTTCGACCTTACCTTACTGTTTCTGCATGTTGCACCTACTATTTCCTGGCATGCATCCTGCAGAGCCCTGTCATGTGTAGTTTCTGGGACATGGCATATCATGCGTTTTGTGTGCCGCCGCCATTATGCTGCCTGTCTACTTGGCTCTGCTGTGTCAGGTCTTCACTCTTTGCAATCTGCTACCTCCCCTACTTTCTTTGCATTCATATGCCTCCCCTATCCCGTTTTGCAGGTTTCTGCATGCAGAGTTGTCAGCTGCCGCCGATTGGCCTTTGTGGGTTGATTACTGTTGATTGCTCATTACTACTCCAATTACACTGCTTCCGCATTTCCTCATATTCTCAACATCACCTTCCTATATCCGATGTTATTTGCGGGGCGAGTGTCACATGACTGGGTTAAGGGAACGTAGTCATCCTCGTGCACATGCACCTCTGCGCGCATTGTGTGCTCTCAGCTCAACTATTTCCCCACACGCCGGTCCTGCAGCTGTGATGTGCAATGTACAGCCCAGGTTTACTGGGCTCCAATGTGCTTCCTCCTACAGTGGCACACCCCTCTGCAGGTGACATGTATTCCCTCTGAGCCACTCCTTGGTGTATTACCGCTGCGCCGTTTGGTACAGCCTTACGCTGGCGGGGGTTTTGCGATTCAGTATTATCTGCCTCATTTGCATGGCATTGACTACTAATTCATAGTTACCACGCCGAACACTGCCGCGATTCCTTGGCAACCCTTGCACCGTGGATGTGGCTTTCCATGCATACCATGGTGTATTGTGGCTGTGAAGCTGATGTGTATTACACTGCTGTTTTATGACATTGTCATATTATGTCATTGTTTAGCACCTTCCGCAGACATGCCCTGGGGTTCTGCTGTGAGTTTCTGTGGACATACCATTTATGTTATTATTTACATTTTGTGCATGTTTTCTTTTGACATTCTCTGTGTCTTTCACCATTGGCATATGGCAACAGTGTGATACCTGATGTTGACAGCCTTCCGTTACTCCTATGTTATGTTTGGGTAAATGTAAACCATTTTTTTTTTGTTTACATTGCCGTGCCCTTATGCTACACCTGCGCCACTTCATGGATCGCTATATGCCTTCATTTGCATGGTGCAACACCGCACATGGGGTGTTTAGCATACCTACGCCGGGGCGGCGCAGATCCGGCGCACGCCGGTAGTGCACGTGGAATTGGATCGTACCTGAATCGCTCGGTGGCCATATTTGGCGTTGTAACGCCTACGCTATGCGTCCGCCTGGCGCAGCGTTCATGAATCCCGGGGGGTATCTATTATTTGCTCTCACATATTCTTAAGAAAAGGGCAATCAAATGTGAAAGACGTATTAGATAAGAAAGAACAGCAGGAACTTGAATTCAGGTGCAAAAGGAATGACCTGCATTTCCTCCTCTTCCAGGATAAATCCCCCATAGTGTAAGTAAGACAAACCTATCACATCTTGCTTTTTTGCACAACATACTCATCAAGGGGTCATCTATCTTGTACATGACATCTGCTATTTAGATCTGCATGGAGAGTTGCACTCAAGGAGCACAGACTGTAGGAGCAGCGAATCTGAAGAGAAAGAACCACTAACCTGAGACTTGGAGTAAAAAAGCAGTCATCCAGTAGTCTATACTACTGGAACATGGGCACGAAGCCTGTGGAAAGACAGCTGTCATTACCAAATACTACAACTGGAGTCATGAAGACAAGGCCACCTTATTCCAGTAAATTGTGGTAATTATTAATAGGCACAATGATACTGGCAGGGGTTCAGAGGCTGTTTGATACACTGGATGAAGAAAAATAAAATGTCATTAACATGAATAAAACAGCTGTTGTGACCTTAGGAAAAACACAGTTAAAATATTTTATTACTGGGAGAGCAAAAAAGAGTGAAGACAAAAATTCAGTTATATTAATAACAGGCTGTCTGTAATTCATTAAGACCTACAGTTCATTAAGATTTATCAGGTGGGAATCTATTAGTGATAATACTTTAGTAAAATCAGGTTTGGATTATGAGATTAATGTGTACTATAAACAGAAGAAAAAGCTTTACAGGAGAAAGGGTATAACTTGATAGAGCCATGGTAGATATAAAATTCAAAGAAAGACTAAAACAGTTTGATTTATTCATTTTCATTCTGCTCCAGAGGTGATAAGATTGAAGTTTTTAAAGTTTACAGGAATTCATTTTTGTTTCATTGCTCATGGGTTTGTAAATATCAGAAGCTGGCTCTGATGTGAGATGTAAAGGATCCAAACCAGATCTAGAAAATCGCTAGTCAGTCATGCTGTAGGTGGATTGGACACTCTAAATTGGCCCTAGGTGTGAGTGCGTGCATGTGTGTGCCTTCTGTGGAAGGTTGGGCTGGCAACTCAACACCATAAAACTCAACTGGCAATCATGAGCGGACAGGTGATCCGCTGTGGTGACCCCTAACTGGGAAAAGCCGAAAGAAGAAGAAGAAGAAGAAGAAGAAGTGTGTTCTCAAGGCTCAAGAAATTTGGCATCACTTGCTCCCTCATTTTAGAATGAAACACCATTAATGCAAGATTCCATGCATTGCTCTGGAAAGAGTTTTTCCCTTCCTCAATGTTGTTTGAAAATGGAGTTGTAAGTCTGGAGAAGAGGGTGTAGAAAGGCATGCTCCCTGCAAAAACACTTACTTTGTGCTGCTCCATTACATTATTTGCAACAGGTGGCTTTTGAGGTTTTAGGAATGAGTACTTGGGATTAAGGACATCAAAAAGGAAACTGTGTTGTGAAAAGGTTATATTTAATAAAATGCCTATGAAATTAAGATTGGCATGATGCTTTGATAGGTTTAAGACTATGGTGGGGGGGGGGCAGTTAAATGATGGACACGACATATAACCGTACTTAATAGCAACACATATTAAGATTTCATCTGTTTCCTGATTTTACATTACGATCAAGGAAAGTACATTAAAAAAATTTAATGCAACTTAAAAGGTTTTCAAGGTACAAAAAAGATGTCGGTTATTCAGGCAAATGTGGTACTCCATATTCAAATTAGAAATATACAATGTTTAATATAGCCATGTAAAAAAGCTGCAACTAGACTTGCAAGAAAGTGAACACACAAATACACACGTGTGTATGTGTGTGTGTGTGTGTGTGTGTGTATATGAGTTATATATATATATATATATATATATATATATATATATATATATATATATATATATATATATATATATGGATTCACTTTATAACCTCGAAATACTGAAATATCGAATTTCAGTATCTCGAGACTATAAAACCGAATCTACAAAACACTGACACAAAAAAAACACGAAATTCACAACACCGAAAACACCACACACACTATACCACACATACACCACAACACCCACATCACAACATAAACAAAACTACACACATACACAACTCATACACACATAAGCAGGGGGCAAGCCCCCCTGCACTCCCACACTCCCCCTACTTATGTATACTAACTCCGAGATCGCACAAACACAAAACAAAAGCCAACTCACACACGCACATTCTCTGACCCCTCACACACACATCAAACATATCAGCACACTCACATACACTCTAACTCCCACTCAAAACCCTTAGAAAACACTAACCTGACATAACACCTACAACCACACATGGCACCGCGCACCATCAAAACACAATCCCGGACATTACGCAGCGCAAGGTCATAACCGTGTATTCGACATATATTCGAGTTCGAGATTATCACCTTTCGCTATTTTTAACATTCGGCTTTATAGTCTCAAGATACTGAAATTCGACATTTCAGTAATTCGAGGTTATAAAGTGTTTCCATATATATATATATATATATATATATATATATATATATATATATATGGGTCTAGTACAGTTGATTGAAAATTCACTTGATTACTTGATTGAAAATGAAATTACTAGGACCACTTCACTGAAAGCTCACTTCATTGAAAACTCACTTGACTGAAACTCATTTCGTTGAAAGTTATAAATGGCCTTTTCCCCACTGTAGTGCGACCCTGGAGTTAGTATATAAAGTAAGGGGGTGTGTGGGGGCACAGAATTTTATCTTGGTTATATATTCTCTTTTGGAAACAGTTATTCATTGCACTTGTAAGCATCACTGTGTATAGTTTAAAATGTTTATAATATGTGGGGGGCTGTGCCCCTCACCCCCCCTTACTTTATATACTAACTCTAGGGTTGCACTACAGTGGGGAAAAGGCCAGTTATAACTTTCAACGAAATGAGTTTCAAAGAAATGAGTTTTCAGTGAAGTGAGCTTTCAGTGAAGTTGTCCTAGTAATTTCATTTTCAATCAAGTTTTCAATCAACCGTAGTAGACCTATATATATATATATATATATATATATATATATATATATATATATATATATATATATATATATATATATATTGTCATTTGATTACCAGGAAAGTCTGACAGGGTAGAAGCCCATTTTCAATGGAGGCCTGGGGAGGAAAGCTCCAAATTATTGTAAGATATTTTAAGAAGAATAATTATACAATCTTCAAAAATAAAACAAAAGTGTGTGCAGTTTAAATAATTATAACAAATTAGACATAATATAAAAGTTATGTGCTCACCATAACTAGGCATCTGTGTTGTCCATTTTCATTTTTCCTCAACACATGGGTTTGGATTCAGTCCTTGGATCCGACTTGGCTGCATACTCCAGACTTTGGATCCAACTCTCAAGCTCCTCCCTCTACCCATAATTTCTTAGTCCTTCCCCATTACCTTAGATTGAGTTTGTTGCCATAAGGCCCCTATAGTTAGACAGAGACAGGGACAGCTGACAGCAAAAGGAAGGCTAAAACCCAGAACTGTAAGTTCCAAAACACATTCCAACAGATTTCTCCAGAAGATTAAGGGATGGGGGATGGATGAGGGGGAAGCTGAGGAAGAATGAAAATGGACAACACAGATGCCTGGTTATGGTGAGTACATAACTTTTAAATCAACAGCAGCTCTCTTTCTAGATAAAATAAACAATTTGTAATGAGTAACAAAGTTATGCGCGCTCATCCATGTGGCTGCTGCACAAATATCATCGATAGATGTTCTTGACCAAAAAGCAGAAGAAGCCACTATGGATCTGGTTGAATGAGCCTTGGATTTGAGTAGGGGAACATCTTGTTTAGAAGAGATCCAAGAAATACAGTTGGTAATCCATTTGGCTAAAGTGACTTTAAAAACGTTTGGTGAAAAGGAAACAACAGTCGATCAGATTTTCTGATTTGTTTCATTCTATTAAGATAAAAGCGTAACTGTCTGTGTACATCAATGAGATGAAGCATTAACCCTCCTTTATTTGAAACATTTGGGAAGAAGACTGGTAAATGAATGGATTGGTTAATGTTAGTTTTAGAGCCTACTTTTGGTAAAAAGGAAGAGTTTGTCTGTAAGGTAACCTTATCTTGATGGAAACTAATGTAAGGGGTTTTTGAAGAAAGAGTCTGGAGTTCAGCTATCCTCTTTTCAGACGTAATGGCTACTAAGAAAACTGTTTTCCAAGAAAAGAATTTTAGATCAGTTTTAGCTGAAGGTTCAAAAGGTTTCTTAGTTAGACCTTGTAGCACAATGGTCAGATGCCAGGGAGGTGAAGGATCCTTTATTGGGGGTCTAAGAAGAAACATGCCTTTTAGAAATGCTTTGCATAATTTGGAAGAAGCCAAGGAATAATCTCAGTCTCCTGTGTGAAAATTAGAGATAGCTGCTAGTTGTAGCTTAACTGTAGAAAAACTAACTCCATCTTTAAAAAGAATAGCTAAATTCAGGTACTGCAGAAATTGGAGCAGCAACAGGATCAAGCTAATTTTCAAGGGCCAAAGAGAGAGTTTTTTCCAATTGTTCTTATAAACCTTAGTCTTTTTGTGAAGATAAAATGATAGTAATTACAGGGGAAGGAAGCCTGACCTGTCTTACCATTACTGGAAGTGGAGTAACCATGTGGTTAGTTGGAGGGCCTATATATTGGGATGTTTGATTCCTGATGGGTGTGGCAGGAGATCCATAGATGGCTCCAGTATCCATGGAAGAGGGGAGACATACCTGTTGAGGCCAGCAGGGGGAAATGAAGATTACTGAGCTGTTTAGCCAGCTAGCTTTCTGCAGAAATTTGGAATCAAAGGAAGAAGAGGGACAAGCATAAAGAAGACTGGAGGGCCAAATGTGGACTAGAGCATCTCTTGGTGACTCCCACTGAGGGGGGATAAGAGCAAAGTACATGCTGCACTTGTTGTGGGGGGACGCAAAGAAGTTGCATCAAAGTTGGTCCCAATGATGGAAAATTCTTTCTGCCACAGACTGATTGAGAGACCACTCATGATGCTTAAGAATGGATCTGCTTAATTTGTCCAGTATCAAGTTGGTTTTCCCCACTATGTGCATTGCAGCTAGAAAGCTCTCAGAGGAGCTCGCCCATTCCCACAGTCTCATGGCCTCTCTGCAGAGGAGATAAGATCGAGTTCCTCCTTGTTTGTTGATGTACCAGACCACAGACATGTTGTCAGTCTGAATCACAATAGTCACTATAGGAAGAGCATCTAGAAAGCCCAGTAATGCTAGTAGAATTGCTTTCATCTCTAGTATGTTGATATGTAGACTGGTCTCTTCAGGGGACCACATGCCTTGCACCATCCTTCCCAGGAAATGCCCCCCACCCCATTTGGGAAGCATCTGTAGTCACTGTTGCCAATGGGACAGAAGAAAAAAGGTCTTCCTAGGGGAATGTCATCTAACTGAATCCACTAGCTGATGTAATGTTTGCAAACAGGAGTAAGTTGGACTGGAAAGGATAGGTGTTGTTGGAGAATAGACCATTGAACAGCTAGAATCCATTGAAAGATGCATATAAAGAATCATGCTAAAGAAAGTAACACAATGGCTGCTGCCATGGATCCTGGTGTTTGAAGAACTGATCTGGCTGGGGGGAGATAGATGGCAGATAAGCAGATGGACCTGATTTCTGACAGTGGATATAGGATGAAGTGGTATTCAAATGTATACCAATGAAGTCCAGGCTCTGGACTGGTGTCAAGTTTGATTTGGCATAATTTATTGTTATCCCCAGTAACTGACAAATCTAGAGCAAATAGGCCCTGGAGAAGATGCTTGGAAAGGAAAGTAAGGAGTCACTCATCCAGCTATGGAAATACTCAGAATCCTTTGAATCTCGGATGAGCAGCCACCACTGCCATGCATTTGGTAAACACCCTGGGGGCTGTGGTGAGTCCAAAGGGCAGGGCTCTGAATTGGTAATTGCTGGCTTCCAGCCAAAAGTGTAAATGTCTTCTGGATTGCCTGTCTATTTTGATGTAATGGTACACTTCCTGAAGATTTATGCAGCATGTCTACGCACCTTTGCAAAGAAATGGCAGAATGGACTGAACTGTGACCATTTGGAACTTCAATTTCTTTTCATACTGGTTTAAAATGCTGAGATCTAAAACTGGTCTGAGGTCCCCCATCTTTTTGGGCACTAAAAAGAAGTGTGAGTAAGTTCCAAATCCTATTTGGTCTGGTGGGACCTCTTGGATGACTCTTTTGTCTAGCAGCTTTTGAATTTCTTGTGCTGCCTCTTTCCTCATACTGGGTTGAATGTTGGGGAGTGTCTTCCTTTTGTGAAAAGGAAGTTGGAAAATGGAATGGAATAACCTCTGGATATGATTTTTAGCACCCAGGAATCTTCTTTTATGTTTGCCCAGGTGTCTGGGTTGCAGGGATAATCAAGCCCTGACTGCCTCCAGAGTTCAGCATTCGGGCAGCGCTGGAAGGGCTTGTCTGGAAAAGAATAAAAAAAACCCTAGTTCTGCAGGCCTCCTCTGCTGCTAGGCTGATGTTTCTCATTGGAACTTCCTTCTCTGGAGGAGCTTTCCCTGGGGGGATCTTGGAAAGGTCCCTGAAAATTTCAGAACCATATTTTCTTACCACCTGTCTGACTCCTGGAGAAGCACTAACAAACTTATGAAAAATAACTGCAAAAAATGCTAAAAAATAACCACAGTTGTCAAGACAAATCCAAGGAGCAAAATATAATCCACAGAGACAAGTTTTAATTCATAAAAACAAGTAGTCCAAGCACTTTCGTCTTGCTTCTATGAGCAAGACTTCATCAGACAAACAGAACTAGTGCAAAATGCAACTATTTAAAGTGTCACATGCTGATCATCAATTAGCTTCTAAAAGCAAAAGTTACAAATATTTAAAAAACATTTCAATATAAGTGCAAATACTAAATGAATAAGCATGAATAAATAAGCAAGCATAAATAAAATTGACCAAGAATGAACAAGCACGCTGAGGATGACCTGACTTTAAAAATATTATAAAAAACTTTGTTTAAAAACTGTGCTAAATAATTACTTGATGTACAAAATCAGCAATTTATTTAAAAGAGCTACCCACTAGTAAAATCATGCATCCACTGTTACCCAGCCTGTCAGTTAACTAATATAATACAATAAATACAGAAAGTGTAAAAATACAAAAGTAATTTTATTAAGGTCCAGTGATGTAAACAAACAACTAATGTACAGAAGAAATAATCAATTACCTCTGCAGACTCTTCAGTTTTAAAACACAATACAAGGAACATAAATCATTTAGCCCTGGAGCATTGTAGGCATTCAATTTTATTTGCTATAATAATTTGCACAGTTCTAGCTTAAGGGAGAGGGGTCCCTCACTGGGATCTTGTTAAATTTGATCAATCACCCTAAACTTGAAATTGTGCTGAGGGTGTTCGTGTCCATGCTTAGCCAGTGCATTCTCCAATTTTAACTTCCCAATGCTGTAAATATGTTCGTAGACCCTGTCCTTGAATTTATGATCAGTCTTACAGATGTAGAAACAAGGGCAAAGGTTGTAGGTTGCTAAATAGACCACTCCCTTGGTGGCACAATTAAATCTTTTATTAACGTAATATTTTCTCCCTCTAATGGAGAAGGTATTACCCACCTCCATAAATCTACAATGGGAGCAGCTCTCAAATTTATACATGCCTGGAGCTCTTGCAACTGGGATCTTACCCCACTCCAACACATTTTTAAGGTTCTGTCCTCTTCTATAGACAATTCTAGGTCTGGATTCAAGAATAGAAGTCATATCTGTATGTGAACTATTTAGATTCCAGTTTTTATATAAAAGTTGTCGCACTAACTTAGCATCGATACTGACTGATGTAATAAAAGTCACCTTGGGTGGGTTCACTTTATATGACTGCCCCTGCTCAACTAAAGATGACAAAGTGTTGGTGGCTACATGCCTAGTTGAAAGTATTGGACTAAATACGCCATTGTTTCTCTTGTGTTGAACCTTAAATATCATCTCTTCTAAACGTTGGCTAGGGGAAGGATGGTGTGGAACATTGTTGGAAGGCTCACAGATTCAATAGGAGATGGAGCTGGTATGACCCCCATCTGGATCTGAGCTCTGAGAAATGTTTGCATCATCATATCCACATCCGCTTTTGATAAATTTCTGGAGGATGTAGTGGATTGTGGCCTTGAGTGTTTCTTAGGGGTTTGTAAGAATGGAGACCACAGAGCAGGAGAAATTGGTTTAATCACATACTCTGGCATGTGATATCTTTGAAAAGTAACAGGCTTTGGATCCAAGGACCTGCAATCTGAGGAAGGTGCCATTGGACTGGCCAATGTAATTATCATATCCGAAGATATTGGATCAGAGGATTTCGGATCTGAAGAGTGAGTCTTTTGATCTGACTTCATTGGGGAGCTTTTTCTGTGCTAGAATGCAGCAGACTTAGTAACTTTAATGGGGGTGTGAGCACTAGATGATGGAGTCAAAATAGTAGGTAGAAGACCTTTTAGAATCACCTTGTTCCATCGATCAACCAGAGCCCTTGGGTTAAAGGTAGAACAGATAGTGCAGTTAGTATCAAGTGGCTGGCTCTGAGCCAATAAACACACTGCTTGTGGGCATACAAATTCAGAATTTTAAGCCCAAAAGAAGTGCATTTCTTGAAACCTGTCAGTTTATCTGATTTGGCAGGTAGCACCAGGCCGTACAGTAATGAAGCAGTAAACCAGTATGATAAAACAGTATAGAAATAATACACTGTAAGAAAAACAGGTAATACACTGTAAGAAAAAAGGGAATAAGATTTATTTAGGGGAAAGAAAAAGGAGGAATAGTAATTTAAACAGAAAATCCTGATTAAAGGGTAAAATCCATACCAACTATGATATGAAAGAAACATTATTCGATATAGTAGGAAGTTTTAATGCCTGCAAAAAACTAAGAAAGAGGATCACGATCAAAATGAATAATTAGAAGAAACTTGTTAGAGAAAAAGTAAAGGATTAATTCATATAAACCACTAAATTTTGCTTGAGAGAGGAACCTGCGTCTAGACACAATAGAGAAAAATGAGACCTGAGGTAATGGGGATGGACTAAAGCATTGCAGGTAGAAGGTGGAGCTCAAGAGTTGGATTTGGAGTCTGGAGTAACGTGGCCAAGTCAGATCCGAGCCCTCCTCAGATCCAAACTCATGTGTTGAGGAAGAATGAAAAGGACAACATCCAATGCAATGGGTAAGAATCGATATGAGGTATACAGCAATCATTTAATATTTAGAGACATTTTAGACAGTTTGTAAAGAAATCAAAGGTAAGTTAGACTAATAGAAACAAGAATTGCAATATGAAGTGAGGGAAAATAGGTTATGGTATATTTGGAGTGAAAGTTAAGGAAGAGAATTAAATAGCTATAAAAGACGTAAGTGAGTAAGGAGGTATAAGGAATGAAAAGGTACTTGTTCACATTTAGGGATATAGTTTATCCTGGTTTTGAGCAAGAACAGAGTCAGATTTTAGCAAGGAAGCCTTTCAGAGTGGTTTTAAAAGATAGTAGGGAGGGTATAGACCTGATGGATGCAGGTAAGACGTTCCAGGCCTTAGCAACCTTGTATAAGTACAGACAATACTGAGCAGAGTTTCTAGCTTTGTAGACAGACAGGCATTAATGGTCACTGGATCTCAATCAACGACTGGGAATATAGTTGTGTAGAATGTTTTTTAGTGCTGGACAGGCAAATGGATGCTGGATAATGTTATAGGTGGTAAGACGTTGTGTATATGTTACTTGATGTGACATTTCTAACCAATTTAACCAATTTAGGCTTTTCAGTGTTGTACAGTGGTGGGTTCTGAAAAGGCTATGTGCTGCAAATTTTGCAACTTCGTTATAGCATTGCTCAAGTTTTAATTTTTGTGAAGCCTGGAGGTTTGTAAGGATGAGAGCATCATAAAGAAGAGCGAGGAGGAGATAAGTAGCAGCAAGTATAGTTTTGGTTGCACCAGTGAGAAAGTTTTTGGCTCTGTAGAGTGGAATCATCTGCATAATGTATTAGGGTGGCTTGTTGTGTAGACGTATAGAGGGTGTTGGTGAAAATGTTAAAGAGGAGGGGACCACAGATAGAGCCTTGTGGTACACCGGTGGTGAACTACAGGTACGGATAGAACATGGAGTGCCATTTTACTGATTAATACTTATTAGATAGGTAGCTTTTGAACCACAGAAGGGTGGGCTGAGAAAGACCTTGTACGGACAACTGAAGTATGAGCTTGCTGTGACAAACTGTGTCGAAAGCTTTACACAACTCCAGAAATAAGGAAGAGACTAGATTGCCATTATCTCTAGATTTATTGACATTATGTATATAGGTTAGAAGGGCAATGCTAGTACTATGGGAAAGACTGAATCCATGTATAAGATTTCTTCCTGCAGGAGATACTCTAGCAATTGTTTTTGGATACTTTTTTCAAGTATTTTGGTGAGGGGGGAATAAGAGTGTGCTAAAGATCTAAAGTTTATAATGTGCATTGAATTTCCTCCTTTGTACAGAGGGATAATGTGTGACTTTTTCTAGAGATAGAGAATGTGGGATTCCTGGATAGACCATTTTATAAGGATTCAGACAGGATGGTCAATGTTATTGGCTACTATTTTTAACTATTCACTTGGAAGGTCATCAGTTGAAGAAGAACATGGTTTAAGCTTGTTTAAGAGTAGTTTTACATAGGATGTGGGCACAGGTTTGAAGGTGAAAGTGGATGTGGTGATATGTTGCTGTTTGTTTTTTGCCTGGGATGTAAGATTTCTTTAATGGATGTCCAAATTTTTAGGGTTGTGTGCAGTATTGTTCGGAAAGTTATTATAGTATAGTTTTCTGTCTTCATTTATTTGCTGTTTAGTCTAATTTTGAAGCATTCTGAAGTTTTCAAGATACAGAGGTTTTAAATTTCTGCCATTCTTTCCATGCTTTTTCTCTGTCCTGCATTAGCATTCTACTCTTTCTGGATAGCCAAATTGCATTATTTGTTTTTAGTCTCTTCCTTCTAGGAGGTGCAAGGCTATTTAGGATATTTAGAAAACTCATATTGAATTCAATTACAGCATCATCTAAGGGGAGGATTTTTAGAAAGTTCCAGTTAATAGATGATATTGTAGTAATGAAGATTTGTGGGTCAAACTCAGAAAGGTTACATGTTTTATAAATATACTGTTTAACTGGATGCATGAGATGTCTAATCATATAGATTGGGAGGCGATCACTGCTGGGGTCTGATACTAGGATCCATTTTAATAGGAAATTTGATGCCTTGCTGTTATGTGTGGGGCTATTAATTAGTTGTGTGAAACCATATAAGTTCATGTTAGATGTAGATGAGTTAGAGTTTATATCCAACCAACTAGGTGACATTCACATTACCTAGTAATATTTTTTCTTGTGGAAATGCTATGGATATCCAGTATAGGATATTTTTCAGTATAGCTGTATTATCACAAGGATTAATATAAAGAACAGTAATACCTGTAGATGTGTGTCCCAAAGACTCTCCCATCTGTGGAATTGACTCCCTTTCCATGTCAAGCAGAGTACTTTTTCTAGCCCTCTTTAAGAGGAACCTGGACAACTGGATGGGAAACAGAAAATATACCTCTGGGATGCCACCTGTGTCCCTGCTGGACAGGGGAAACAGGTGCTGACTTTGAGGGAACATGGGAAAACTTCTTGGCTAGGCTTATAGGGGCCTCTGGGCTAACAGACTAGTATCATCCTATGAAACTATACATATTTGTTTATATCTGTTTATTTTGAGGAAAGCAGTAAAAAGCTCTGCTGAACTGAATTTTGGTGTTGGTCTGTTGTCAGGGGAAATGTGGCAGGTACTGGGAAATATTAAAGCAATATCACTACATTTCCTCTTTATACAGAAATTACAGATGATACTATAGCCAGAAGGTTAACTGTGAAGCCATTTATGCTGGGTTTAAGCCAAGTTTCAGTTAGAGAGAGAACATTAGGCTTATGGTGGGTAATCCATGCATGTAGTTCAGCAGTTTTATTTCATATACTTCTAACATTTATTGCATCAAAAATTAGATTACCAGGACTGCGGACTGGCTATTGTTGGTTTACAGAAGTGTGTGTGAGAGAACTATCATTGTTTTCATTGTGATAGGTGGTGTCAGGATTAGGGTGTATATCTCCTCCTAGAGGGATTTTAGTATACTGGGGAATATGCATACTTGTTTTTTGGAGAGGATTCTTGCCCTTAATTTTGTTTTTGTTGGAACTGAAGTGCAATTAATCAGCCTGTATATGGAATAAAGGTGAGGGGCAATATTAAATAGGTTTGCTGCAGTGTGTGGAGAGTGTAAAGAGGACGGATGGATAGGTGGTTGGGACAGAGTTGGAGAGAATTAGCGATATACTGAGTCATGGTAGGATGAAGGATGGCACAGTAGGAGGAGAAAAATAGAGGATGAGCTGAAGAGTAGCATAATTAAGTACAGGAATCCATACTTTATAGATGTCGGGTATTGGGGAAGTAGCAATGAAGAAGGAAACAAGAAGTTGAGGGCAGTATGCGATTCAGTAATGTGGTGGATTCTGAGAGCTGGAAGAGGATAGGTAAGAAGAGAAGTATTTTCTATAAAACAAAAGAGGTAGGTTGTTCTGGTATCTTTGCTGGAATGTATGGAATAGAGGAGTATTAAAGGCTACAGTATAAAGATGTAGTAAAAATAAGAAGAAATGAGGGTTTATTTAGGAAAAGGAAAAGATACAATTACAATGCAGAATAGATAGGTACTATTTGGGAGGGTTGTGATTATAAATGGATACAGTGCAAAGCAGTATGGGAAGGAGAAAGATAGTTGGGAATGGAGCTAAAAATTAAACAGAGATAGGTAAGTAGTAAATAAGAAAATGAAGTGTATTTTGGGGAGGGATTTGGAGTAAGCGTCACAAATGAAATATGCATGTAGGAAGTAGAATATTACGGTAAGAGGGAGTGGGTCAGAATTGGGTGTAAGGGAGTGAAGTAAAGCCAATTGTAATGGGCCTCTCACAATCAGGTCAATTTATAAGTGATAAAAAGAAGTTATGCACTCATCATAACATTCCATCTGTGTTGTCCATTTTCATTCTTCCTCAACCTATGGGTTCAGATCCAACTTGGCTGCTTTTTACAGCTTAGGATCTGACACTCAAGCTCCCCCTTACCCATAATGCCCCTGTCCTCCAGATTACCTCAGATCGAGTTTGCTGCAGCTGAATATGCATATTAAATATATGTATATAACAAAATGGATCATAAGATAGAAAGGATAAAATCAGGAGCTCAAAAGGAACATTGGTTCCTGAAACACCTCTGTAAATCTTCCCAAAAGAGACAGGGGAATGGAGGGGGAAGATTGAGGAAGAATGAAAATGGACAACACAGATGGAATGCTATGGTGAGTACATAACTTCTTTATCTGATGTTGTCATTTTCATTTGTTCCTCAACCTGTGGGACAGAGTCCCCAGCTACATTGATCTGGGGCAACCCCTCATGGAAGGATATTCCAGAACACCACAGAACAAAAGGATGCTCTATTTCTAGATATAATATCCAATTCATAATGCATAACAAAGGTATGAGTATTTGACCAGGAAGCAGCTGCAAAAATATCATCAATGGATACTCTACCAAAAAGCTGCTGAGGTGGACGTTAATCTGGTAGAATGTGGTTTTACATGGCTAGCTGGGGTAATACTTTTAGGAAAGTAAACATAAAAAATGCAATCTGTTATCCATTTAGCTAGAGTTGTCTTGAAAACAGGTTTTCCCAACTTTGCTTTGGAAAAGGAAAGAGATAATTGGTCAGATTTCCTGAAAGTTTTAGTCCTGTCCAGATAAAAATGCAATTGTCTATGCACATCAAGAAGATGAAGAGTATATTCACCCTTGTTCTGAAAGTTAGGAAAGAATAATGGAAGACTGATAACTTGGTTAATATTATTCAGAAGCAACTTTTGGTAAAAAGGATGGATTTGGATGTAACATGACTCTGTATTTCTGAAAAGTTAAGTAAGGTGGTCTGGAAGAAACTGCCTGTAGTTCCGAAATTCTTCTAGCCGAGGTTATAGCCACCAAAACTATGGTTTTCATGACAAAAATTTGAGGACTACTTTGGCAGAAGGTTCAAAGGGTGAGTGAACTAAGGCTTGTAGGACCATAGTGAGATCTCAAGGAGGAGTATGATCTTTGACCAGAGGCCTAAGTAAAAAGGTACCTCTCAGAAAGGCCTTGCACAATTTGGAAATTTGAAAGAAACTAAGGAAGAAGAGTTTTTGCCTATATGATAATTGTATATGGCTGCCAACGGAACTTTGATAGTGGAATAGCTTGCTCCATCCTGAAAGACTGCGGCAAGGAAAAAAATAATTGCTGGTATCGGAAAGGTAAAGGGATCTAAAAATTTCTGATAAGCCCAAATACAGAACCTTTTCCATTTTGCTTTTGTAAAATCTTCTTGTGGAGGCCTTATGTGAGCACACTGATATTTTCTTAACTGCAGAAGAAAACCTGGAATGTCTAGCCATCATTGGAAGTGAAGAAACCATGCAACCAGTTTGAGGCCTGTTAGACCTGGGTGGGTTTCTCCTGAGGGATGAGACAGGAGGTCTGGACTTGGGTCCAGCATCCAGGGAGGACATATCAGGTGAGACCAAAGGAAGAGAAACCAGAGCTGTCAAGGCCAGTAGAGGGAAATGAGTATTACTTTGCTCTTCAACCTTTGTGTTTTCTGAAGAAAATTAGGGATGAGATGTGTGTGTGTGTGTGTGTGTGTGTGTGTGTGTGTGTGTGTGTGTGTGTGTGCGTGCGTGTGTGTGTGTGTGTGTGTGTGTGTGTGTGTGTGTGTGTGTGTGTGTGTGTGTGTGTGTTTGTGTGTGTGATAAGCATAAAGGAGACAGGAGTGCCAAACATGGACTAGAACATCTCTCAGTGATTGTCCCTGAGGAGGGATTAGGGCAACAAAAGTGCTGCATTTGTTTTTAGTTATGGATACAAAGAAATCACAGTAAGGTAGACCCCATTTGCGGAATATACTGTTTGCCACAGACTGATTTAGAGACCACCCGTGAGGCATCAGAATAGTTCTGCTTAGCCTATCCACTAGAATGTTGGATTTTCCTGGTATGTGCATTGCTGCTAGAAAGAGGTTGGAGGACATCACCTATTGCCAAACTCTCATTGCTTCTTGACAAATGGGGTAAGATCTGGTTCTGCCCTGTTTGTTGAAGTACCAGACTACTGACATGTTGTCCATTTGTATAGCAATAGTTCCTAGAGGAAGAAAGCTCTGTCAGGCCTGCAGCATTAGAAGCACTGCTCTCATCTCTAGAACACTGATATGCAGGAGGTCTCCAGTCTTGACCACATGTCTTGATCAGTTAGTCCCAGGTAATGCCCCACTCCACCCCACCCCAACTGGAATGTATCTGTGGCCAATATGGCACTGGGGGGAGGAAGAATAAACAGACGTCCTTCCTCAACGTCCCTCGAAAGAAGCCGCCATGATAGGAAGTCTTTGCACATTCGAGATACTTTTATGTGGTGAATCACAGGATAGAGATGTGAGGACCATTGTACTTCTAGAGTCCATTGTAGAATTTAGTTTACTATCAAAACTGTGAATTACATAACAAAATCCGTTCATATGAGCAACTCATAACACCGCTGACGGCACAGTAAGTAGGTCATTATGTTGAATGTCATGCCAAGTATTAGAATTCAGCATTATTCAACACACTGTGTCCCCTGCACTTTTTACAACAGTAAGTTATATTCTGGTTTTCAGCAGTACAAACGTACTGCACAACACTGAACTTCACGTTTTTGCAGGGAGGACACCCCCCCCTGCAAATTATATATTCCAACTATGAGATCGCACTACAGTGAGGAAAAGGATAAATTTCCCAATCCGTACTGTACTGAGATCTCTGTTCGTAACATAGACCATGTATCAGTGAATGCACAGTAGTATTCGCTGCACCAGACACTCACAAACACGAAGGTCAGCAATACAGGATTTAGCTAACTGTAATTCAACATCATGTGTTTGCCAAGCCTTCATTCTTTATTTTGATAGTAAACCGCAGAATTCTCATGTGAAGGTGAATCAGTATTACAGAGGCAGCCATCGAGTCTAGTGCTTTGAGAACTAATTCTGCTGGTGGTGAAGGAGCATTTAGAATTTGTTTGATATGTAAACTTAAGAACACAATTCTGTTCTGACGTAGGAAGGCTAGACAATTGCGTGTGTCCAGACGTGCCCCTATAAAGTCTGTCACTTGGACTGGGTGAAGTTGAGACTTTTATGTGATTATAGTGATCCCCAATGTGTTCAATAGTTGAAGCAGATAATTTCTTTCTTGTATGAGAAGATGACTTGTTGATACAATTAGGAGCCAGTCATCCAGATAAGGAAACACTCTGGATGACTGGCTCCTAATTGTATCAACAAGTCATCTTCTCATACAAGAAGATGACTTGTTGATACAATTAGGAGCCAGTCATCCGGATAAGGAAACACTCTGAATATGAGCAGTCTCAAGTGAGCTGCAACTACTGCCATACATTTGGTGAATACCTTGGGGGTTGTGGTAAGACCAAAGGGCAGAGCTCTGAATTGGTAATGACTGGCTCCCAACTGGTGGCAGAGAAACCTTCAGGAGTACCTGTCTATTTTTATATGGTAGTATACATCTTGAAGTTCTACAGAGCACATCCTGTCATCTTTCTGGAGAAGGGTAGAATAAACTATACTGTGACCATCTGGAATTTTGAGTTCTTTACAGACTTGTTCAGGGATGTCAGATCTAGGATCGGTCTCAGGTCCCTTGTCTTTTTTGCACTAAAAAGAATCTTGAGTAAATTCTGGATCCTATCTGTTTTGGTGGGACCTTCTGGATGACCTTTTTTTCTAGCAGCTTTGTAATTTCTAAGGCTGCTGACTCCCTCTGATAGAGTGGAACATCGGAAAGATTTTTCTTTGGTTTGGGATTTTTGAAAAATGGAATGTACTGTCCTCTGGATATGATTCTTTGCACCCAGTGGTCATTTCTAATGGCTAACCAGGCATTCTGGTGCAAAGATAGGTACCCTGAGACTGCATCCAGAGAGGAACAGTTGGCCAAGTGCACAGGAATGCTGAAAGAAACTGTCTGAGAAATAATCTCTAGATCCTTGGTTCTGCAGATCTCCTCTGCCACATAGATGGTGTCTACAATTATAATTATTTCTCCCTCTGCCTCTAAGGGAAAATTCTCCTTGTGAATCCTGGAAAGGACCTTGAGATTTTTTTGAACCACAATTTCTTACTTCCACATTGGTTGCTAGAAAAAGGCCTTTCTGGGGTAGACAATCGGATTCTGATGGCAGACAAGGTCTTTCCATTTTTTTCACTGGGGAAGATAGTATCTTTCACTGTTAGGTCAAAAAATTATGATCCCTCAAATGGTGCATCGATGAATGATGCATTGAATGGCTCCACAAAGTCTCAAAGTTGCATCTTGGCATGTCTTCTTATGGCGATGCCTGAAATGGCGGCCCTTGAGGTACCTTCTGCAGCATGCAAGATTAGCCTCATGGACACATTTGAGATTGATTGTAGTGTGGCCTTCCTAGAGGAAAAGGTTTTTTGTTTCTCTTGAGACATGGACCCTTGGGAAGTATTAGAGAGTTCCTGGTAAAATGAGCCAAGTAATTCAGTGATCACAATGCAAAAGTTGCTGATGTATACACCTCCTTCCTGAACTTGTCCAAAGCCCTAGGCTCCCTGTTAGGCAGATGGACAGTGGAGCTTTGTTTGGCTAGCTCTTTTTTTGTGGCTGCATCTACCAGGCTACCTTTTGTCCAGTGATCTTTATCTGAAGGGGCACAGAGAATCTTGTCAACTCTTTTTGGGATGGGTTCCATGATGTCCAGTGCTTTCCATGCCCTGTGGGAGACAAGGTCTATGGGGTCATCCTCAGGTAGGGTCTACCAAGCTGTAGACAGACCAAACCTAAAGTTTCCAAAAACACTGACTCCTCTGCAGAAGGGCTTTGGGTAGACCAACCACTTTTTTGGCATAGGATTTCAAGGATGTCTCCAAAGGAGACATCACCAGGGGGAGATCTTGGGGACCCTTCCCCTTTATTGAAGTCAGTGTCCTCCATCAAAGATTCCTTGGGGGAATCCAAGTACCTCCTTTTGCACAGCATTTGTAGGGGACCTTCTCAGTTTGATGTTCCAGAGAAGTATCTGAAGAGACAGGGAGCTCCGTGGGTGGAGCTGGTTGGAAGCTCTTGGGGGCTGTCTGTCCCTGAGGTGGAGGATTAGCAGGCTCAGGTGCAAAAGTTAAGACATGGGTAGCATCCGAAAGAGGTATAGTTGATACAGGTCTCCCCCAGGAGAGTACCATCTTCACCACCTTGAATGCAAAGGGACCCTCAGAAGCCAGTGGCAATCCCTCCAGGCTGAAGCTCTCGGAGCAGACAACCCCTGACATTCCAGGCTCCCCCAATCTGAAGGGGGATTTGGAGTTGAGCTGGTTAGCACCAAGTGGAAATGACAACTGCAAAGGCTTTGGAGTCAAAGCAAACCCCTTGGATTCGACACTGCCATTTTGGCTCCAAGATCCATCATACTCCAAAAGAGTTGGAGCCAATAAGATCAGCGAAGTCAGAGCCAAAGAAGATAATGTCATCGTATCTGATGTATTGACTCTGGTTGCCTCAGATCTGAGGCACTGAAACAGGAGGTTGGATTGGAGAAGGAGTTAAAGGAAGAAAGGTGGGTTGGTGGCCCATGGATCCGGTGGGTGACGGAGCATTCAAAACCCCTATCTAAATCTGCACCCTGAGAAATTTCCTCATCATCCTGTCCACCTTTACTTCAGATAGGTTCTGTGAAGATCTTAAGGAGGCAATGGTGGAGGGAGGTCTTGAAAATTTCTTGGGGGGCATCTCCTGGAGAAATGGAGACCTTAGTCTTGGGGATACATGCTCTACAGAGAATCTGGGAGCTCGGTTCCAAGGGGAAGTCATTAATGGCTGTGTCAGATCCGAGAGTTTTGGGTATGACAGCTTTAAGATCTTAGTGGGTAGTTCAGTTGAAGATTTGGTAAGAGACCAGGCAAGAAAGCATTTGTGGTGCTCCCTGGGCTCCTTATATTTCTTAGTGGTGGTTTGAGCCCCTGACTCTTTGGAAGATCCAGCTGAAGAAACAGCAGACTGGGGAAGAAGGCCCTTCAAAATATGTTTGATTCGGTAATCACTTAGAGCTCGCTCGTTAAAGCCTGTTTAAATATCACATAAGGTATCTAAGTGACCAGGGCCTAAGCAATAAATGCTCTTCCTGTAGACATCACAGTTTGGGATCTTAAGCCCACAGAAAGTGCATTTTTTTGAAACCAGTAGGTTTTTCAGCCATACCGGAAAGTTTAAAGAAAACAAAAGTTTTTTTTTTTCAAGATAAAAGGAGATTAGAAAAAGAAAATAACTACCAACAATGGTACAGGAATAGGAATACCAGAAGGTATAAAGTTATTTAAAATTCACAAGAAACAACAAAAATAATAAAAAAAGTGAATAGAAGGGTAAGGAGGAATAAGATGCAGAGAATAATAACGAAGTTTAACACTGAAAAAGTTTAAACCATTCACAACCCCAAATGGAGACTTGAGAAAAAAGAAGTTATGTCTTACCATAACGTTCCATCTGTATTGTTGATCCTCATTCAGTCATTATGCATGGGTATCGGTTCAGAGCTTGGAACCAAGCCGGCCATTTTCCAAGCTCGCATCAGCTTCAAACTCTGAAGATAAACTCTTACCCACAATCTCCCTCTCCCTCTCCCTGTTACCTCAGATTGAGTTTGCAAGTTAAAGAAGGTAGAGACTACCTCTGGTCAAATAGCCTAAGAGAACCAGATGGTGAGATCCAGTAGAAACCACAGGAGGGGGAAGGAGGGAGGGTCATAATGACTGAAGGAGGATCAACAATACAGATGGAACATTATGGTAAGACATAACTTCTTTATCTGATATTGTTAATCCTCGTTCATTCCTTACACATGGGACAGAGTCCCCAGCTACCTCTATTCCTGGGAGGCACTCATGGAAGAACATTCCTGAGCACCATAGAACCGAAAGATGCTCTTCCCCTGGAGGCCAAATCCAATTTGTAATGATTGATGAAGGTATGAGGCATAGCCCAAGTTGCAGCTGCACAGATGTCATGTAAAGAGGGTCTGGCATGTAAGGTAGCAGAAGTTGCCACAGACCTTGTTGAATGAGCTTTCATGGTAGTAGGCAACGAGATATTATGTTGTGTGTAAATAAAGGTCACACAGTCCTTCAACCATCTAGCTAATGTGACCTTAGCAACAGACGATCCTAATCTAGGTCCAGAAAAGGCCAAAAATAATTGGTCAGATTTATGAAAGGGTTTAGTCCTGTTTAAGTAAAAATGGATTTGCCTGTGTATATCTAGGGTATGTAGGCAATACTCTCCTCTGAATGATTGGGAAAGAAAATTGGCAATTCAATGGCTTGATTAATGGACATTTCAGAGATCACTTTAGGCAGAAATGACGGATTAGTTCTCAGAGACACTCTATCTCTATGAAAAATCAAGTATGGACTTTTAATACATAAAACTTGAAGTTCAGAAATACGTCTGGCAGACGTAATAGCGACCAAAAACAAGGTTTTCCATGACAAATACTTGAGGTCGCAAGAAGAGGCTGGCTCAAAAGGTGCCATTTATCAGAGCTTGTAGAACTAATGATAAATCCCATGGTTGAATATGTTCTCTAAAAGGTGGCTTCAGATGATTCACACCTTTTATGAAGGTCTTTCACAATTTATGGGACATAAGAGAGGAATCTTGGACACCCTCATGAAAATTAGAAATTGCAGCCAAATGAACTGTAATGGTGGAGGCCAATAGACCCGATTGAAACAGGTCGGCCAGATAGTCTAGTATTATCAACACTGCTGCTGAAAAGGGGTCTACTTGTTTATCTTTCAGCCAACAGGTAAATCTTTTCCACTTGCTCAGATAAGTAATTCTAGTGGAAGACTTATAAGAAGCAATGAGAATATCACTTACTGGTAAAGAAAGATCATTCTGCCTGGCAATCAAGGGAATTGGAGTAGCCAAGCCATATCCTCATGGCTTCTCGACAAAGGGGGTAAGATTTAGTTCCACCTTGCTTGTTGATGTACCAGACCACCGCCATGTTGTCTGATTGAATCACAATTGTCCCCAACAGCAGCAAGGGATGGAATGCTTGCAATGCCAGAAGCACCACCCTCAGCTCTAGAACATTTATATGCAGATGGGCCTCCAGTTGGGACCAAGTGCCTTGGACTATCTGTCCCTGACATATCCCCCCTACCCCATCAGGGAGGCGTCTGTGGTCACTGTGGCCTTGGGTTGTTGGGGTACAAGGGGTGAGACCATTGTGAGAGATTGTGTGTCATCCACAACTTTAAATTCTGTTTGCACCTGTGGGTTACTCGAATCATGGCTGAATGAGGATGCTGAAAAGGATCCCTTTGGGTGAGCAGTAGCCATTGTAGAAGCCTCATGTGAAACCTGGCCAGGCCAACAATGGTGATGGAGGCTGCCATGGAACCCAACAGCTGTAGAACCGACTGAGCCGTGGATTTTTCCTTTGAAAGGATTGGAATTAGTTGTTGCTTTATTCTTAGAATTCTGTGCTCTGGAATAGCAGATCTGCAGTTTTTTGTATCCAAGATAACCCCTATGAATTCTGTTGATTGAGATGGGGTAAGATTGGATTTCTGTCAGTTTATGGTTATGCCTAGCCTTTGAGCAGTGTGGAGAGAGTATGCCAGGGCTTTTTCCAGTAGATGTCAGGTGGGTGCGGTAATGAGCCAGTCGTCTAGGTATGGAAACACCTGGAATCCTTGAAGTCGCAAGTGAGCTGTGACAACTGCCATGCACTTTGTGCACACTCTGGAGGCTGTAGAGAGTCTGAAGGGCAGTACTCTGAACTGGTAGTGACTGGCTCCTGCACGGAAGCGCAGAAATCTTCTTGATGGCCTATCCACCTTTATGTGGTAGTACGCATTTTGAAGATCTATAGAGCACATCCAATCGTCTTTCCGAAAGTGAAAGGATAGACTGTATAGTGACCATCCGGAATTTTTGTACTCTCACAAACTTGTTCAATACACTGAGATCCAAAATTGGTCTCCAGTCCCCGGTTTTCTTTGGCACCAAAAATAGCCTTGAGTAGAATTCGGATCCTATCTGGTCTGGAGGGACTATTTGGATGACTCTTTTTCTTAGCAGCTTTTCTATCTCTAGTGCTGCTTCTTCCCTTTGACTGGGTGGAACGTCAGGAAGATTTTTTTTGAAGGGATGGGACAAAGATCGGAGGGGATATGATAACCTCTGTTTATGATCCTTTGTACCCAAGAATCGGTGGTGATGGTTAGCCAGGCAGAAGGGTACAAGGAGAAACATCCCCCAACCACCTCCAGAGGAAAGGAGTTGGGCTGCTCTTCAGGAGCGCTGGTAGGATTGACCAGGGAAAGAATCCCTGGAACCCTGGTTATGCGGTCTCCCTCTGCCCCAAAAAGAGCATCTTCCCTGTGAGTTTCCTCCTCTGCCTCTGGGGGAATACTCAGCCTGTGTGTCACGGAAAGGACCTTGAGATTTCTTGAACCGTATCTTCCCACTCTTTTGGTTTCGGGAGAAAGCACGTTGAGGAGAAGAATAATGGACACCTATGGCAAAAAGGGTCTTACCATCCTGTTCACATCTGGCCAGTGTGCTTTTTACTTTGGGCCAAAACAATGAGGAGGGCTCAATGGGGGCATTAAGAAAAGAAGACTTAAAGGGTTCTGCGAAGTTGCACAAGCGCATCCAGGCGTGTCGTCTGAAGACCGCAGCTGAATCCACTGCTCTAGCTGCTCCTTCTGATGTGTGAGATAGCAGTCGCATAGAGGAGTTAGATATAGATTCAATGGCGGCCAGCTGAGAGACCACTTTGTCACGGACCTCATCAGACATGGCACCAGCCAAGGTTTCAGAGAGCTCAGAAACTAGATTCCTTTGAAGCCTGGTGAAATGTGCCATATAATTCAGGGACCTGATAGCAAAGGTCACTGAAGCAAAGGTGCACTTCTCTATCCTGCCCAGGGCCCGGGACTCTTTGTTAGGTGGATGGACAGTCTGGCTTTCTTCTTCTGCCAGATCCTTTTTTGTTGTGGCTGCCACCACCAAAGCATCCACAGGAAGACCTTTGGACCAATAGGGATCCGAAGCAGGAGGGGACAAAATCTTATCTGGCCTCCAGGGAATAGCTTTGACTATATCAGGAGCCTTCCAAGCATGCTGCACGATGAGCCAGACAAGTTCAATGGCAGGTGGAGTAACCCAGGAAGTAGAGAGCTGGGCATGAAAGGTCTGCAGGAACACAGATTCCTCAGAGGTCGGATTAGAGGACTGCCAGTCACCTCTCTGTTTCAGGATTTCAAGGATATTGCCAAAGGATACCTCAAAGGGTATCCGAGGGGATCCTTCCCCATCATCGAAATCTGTGTCTTCAGTGAGGGACTCCTCTGTGGAGTCCATGTGCTTCCTCTTACATGAACTTTTCTGGCAGACCTCCTCGGTGGGAGAAGCTGGAGAAGACAGTGGAAAAGGGGATTTATGAGGGAATATGTCCTGCGGCCCTTGCACCCAGAGTCAGCTAGATGCGACTTGTGGGACCAGTGTACCAGAGAAGGGCAGAGGTATAGACAGTCCAGTATCGCCAGCAGCAGCGAAAGCCTTCGCCATCAGTTGGAAGGCTGGTCCACCCGAAGAGGAGTGTATGTCTAGGGCAAGGGTCATCCCTCCCCTAAGTGGATCAGCCTGTCGACCCAAAGTCCCCGGATGGCTGTGGAGCAGCAAGCTATGCATGTCACAGCTGTTATCCTGGGTCATAGCAAAACTTTCCTGCCATGAAGGCAACTGCGGTTCCTTAGTGAGATCCATAAAGGGAACCGCAGAAGTGGAAGACTGTGCTATATCCATGGACTTCAAAGGCAATGAAGGAGGAGAATAAGAAGGGGTCTTTGGAGATGGGTGATCACTTCCCAAGGAAAGATAGTTCCTGAGGGGTATGATACCTCTGGCCAAGAGTACCTGGTCCACAAGATGCAACACATCATGTTCAGAAAGGCTTCTAGTGGACCTCACGGAGACTGAGGGAGAAACAGGCCTGTCCACAGAAGAGGCAGACTCGGTGCCCATCTCATCTGACCGCACCGAGGACAATGGTGCCGAGAAAGACTGGACTACGGTTGTCTGCACCGAAGAATTCATCGGTGCCGAGGTCATTGTCTGCACCGATACAGGGATCGGTGCCGAAGTGGTTGTTGGTGCCGAGGTGGGTGTCGGTGCCGAAGCTGGAACTAACAAAACTGGAGTCAACAATAAAGGCCTCGGTTCCGAGGAAGATCTCGGAGCCGACGCAGTCAAGGTCTGCACCGACTGAATGGTCGGTGCCGATACAGTGGTAATGGTCTGAACTGAGGAGCCCCTCTGTGCCAATATATAGAAGGCTGCAGGAGAAGATGGAGCCGAAATCACTAATGGAGCTGAAGGCCTCGATGCCAAAGGTCTAGGAACCAAAAGCACTGGGGCTGACTGAGAGAGCTCCGGAGCCGAAAATTTTGCCTTTTTAGGTTTTGGTTGGTGAGAGTCCCCAGTCAGGAATAAAGGCAAAGATTTAGCCTTAGTAGAAACATCCATTTTCTTTTGGGCACTAGGAGGGGTTGAGACCTCCGACTCAGAAATATCCTCTGAAAAGGGAGATTTTAGAAGTCCCTTCAGTATCGGCTTGTTTTTCCTTTCCAACAAAGTTCTATTAGAAAAGTTCTCACAAATAGTGCAGGGTGGTTCAACAGATAAATGGGAAGCTACCAAACAATAAACACACAAAGAGTGTGCATCAGACGTAGGCAGTTTGTGTCCACAATAAGAACACCGCTTAAACCCCGGACTACCTTTTTTATCTGCCATGACAGCAAATTAATTAATGGAAAAGTACCAACAATGGTACAAAAGAGTACCCGAAGGTATGAGAGAGAAAAGGGAAAAAGATTACCAACGAATGTAAAGACAGAGTACCTCGCCATAAAAGTAGTAAGGAAAAAAACTGAAAAACCTGAGGAAATTATGAACGCTATGTGCGATAGGGTAAAATACAATAAAATATGAACTTTCCTGACAGAAAAGTAATTTGTAAAGCAATTAAACAACAATTGACTGTACGTAGCTCAAGAGAAGTAGCTTGACATGACCGGATGGCAACGTGGCAAACGAAATCTGAGGTAACAGGGAGAGGGGGATTGTGGGTAAGAGTTTAGCTCAAGAGTTTGAAGCTGATGCGAGCTTGGAAAATGACCGACTCGGTTCCGAGCTCGGAACCGATACCCATGCATAAGGAATGAACAATTATCAATATCAGATCGAAAATTCTGACTGCTTTCAAGTGCAGCAAATGAGATCTGAGATAATCTGGAAAACAGGAGCATTATGGGTAAGGGAGAAGCTCAAGAGTCAGATCCTAAGCTATAAAAAGCAGCTGAATCAGATCAGAGGTTCAGATCCGAACCCACAGGTTGAGGAATGAATGAAAATGACATCAGATCAATCAGTTTATAGCCATAACAAAGCAATTAACAAAGAGATGCGAGTAAAACAGGTTCTGTCATTTCCTGAGACTAAGTAACTGGCATATGCAGTACAGTCTACTGGTCAAGCAAAGGGGACAGTGACCAGCATAGTAAGAGGTCCTTAGAGTGCATAGACTATTACACAGAGACTTTCAATCACACAACAGGCATGTACTTAACTGATTAAACTTAATATGCAGCAAGGTTCATCTTGAGAAATATGCTTACATTAAACAATGACAAAATGCTCAGGAAGCTTGTAGGTGTTGGGCCTTGTTGCAGAGCTCCTTCAATACTGAGGTCAGAAGTAGTGACCACAGGCTCTGAAATGAAAGAAAAAAAATCAAATCTACTAAGCTGTTAAATTATAATTAATTTTGTGCAGGCTTTAACACTCGAGCTCTAAATGATTGCTAAAACAAACTTGTTTTGAATGGCCTTCTTCCCAGTCTGACGTTTCTTCAACTGGATCTTCCAAAGAGTTGGTGTTGGATCTTCCAAAGAGTAAGGGGCAAAATAATCTTTAAACCATCAGACTGTCCTGCTCTTAGCCAGATAGTCAGTTCCTACAGCCAAAAAGATTTCTCATATCCAAGAATCAGCACCTCTGGCTAATACAAAAACCAAACCTACTAGCCAGCCAGCTTTTATATCCAGTAGTCAAAAAGTACAGTTTTGTACCTACCATAAATGTAGATGTTCGAAGATCCTCATTGCTGCAGTCCTTACACTTGGGTAGTCCGCTGTCCTCGGTCGGCCCGAATATCAAAGTATAAGGCTGACGTCGGTCAAGGCGCATTTGACTGACATCAGGACGTCAGGGTACAAATGCGCATGACCGACGTCATATCCTCAGTCTTTTCTTGCCCCAGATGCAGAAGACCCTAAAAAGAAAGGTCAAAACAAAAAGACAGCAAACAAACCAACCTAGCACTAAAAATATGTACAATATATACAATATATACAATATACAATATACAATATACAATATACCTCATATTGACAACCCAACCCACACAACCGCCTCTAACTACAGAGGGGAAGGAGGGAGGGTAAATTGGACTGCAGCGATGTGGATCTTCGAACATCTACATTTATGGTAGGTACAAAACTGTACTATGTTCTTCATCTCACATTGCTGCAGTCCTTACACTTGGGTAGAATCCCAAAGCAGAGGTAAGGGAGGATGGCCAAACTATAAGGAAGCAGGAGCTGCCAAAATGCCCTGCAAAACAGCAGTGGCAAAACCAGCCCTAGATTTAGAATAAAGTGGTAGGTGATAATGCCTAGAGAAAGTATGCACTGAACTCCAAGTAGCTGCCTCCAAAATATCCTTAGTTGCCACCCCTCAAAAGCTGTCAGTGGCAGTAGCCCTAGTGGAATGAGGCCTAATCCCAGCTGGAATCTCCTTGCCATGATGGGAATAACAGAAAGCAATGCAAAACCCAATCCACTTAGAAATAGTTTGTTTTGACACAGGCTTGCCCTGAGAACTCAAAGCAAAAGAAACAAATAACTGCTGAGACTGCCTGAACCCTTTAGTTCTGTCCAGATAATATCGCAACTGCCTGTGTACATCTAAAGTGTGCAAAATCTTTTCCCCTTTATTTTGGGGTTTGCATAAAAAGTAGGCAAATGAATAGTTTGGTTTAAAGCCACACTAGAAACCACTTTAGGCATAAAGGAAGGATTAGTACGTAAAGATACCCTATCCTTATGGAAAATTAAGAAAGGCTCAACCGCCATAAGGGCCTGCAACTCAGAAACCCTTCTTGCAGAGGTAATGGTCAACAAAAAGCAGTCTTCCATGATAAATATTTCAACTCGGTAGTAGCTGCAGGCTCAAAAGGTTGTAGAGTGAGTTTCTCCAACACAAAATTGAGATCCCAAGCAGGAGTAGGAGCTCTACGTGGGGTCTTATATTCTTTGCCCCTCTAAGAAATTGCTTGAACAAAGGATGAGAAAACAATGGTGGGTCACAATCATAGTGAGCCGAAATTGCTGCAGCATGAACCTTAATAGAAGAGAAGGACAAACCTTTGTCCAGTAACTCAGTAAGATATTGAAGAGCCACACTTAAATTAGGCTCAGAAACATCCAAATCCTTTGCTGCACTCCAAAATAAAAATCTCTTCCATTTATCTGCGTACACTTTCCTTGTACTAGGCCTTCTAGCTTCCAAAATAACATTCAAAACTTGCTGTGGAAGTTGAGACCCACTATGGTTCAAAACAGAATATGCCAGGCTGTTAGGTGAAGAGAGTGAAGCTTGACATTGAGCAAATGACTGTCCTCCTGAGACAACAGGTGTGGAATCGAAGGCAAAGGCCATGGAGGCTCCCGTACCAGGCTTCTCAGTAATGGGTACCAATGCTGTCGAGGCCAATCTGGAGCTATCAAAATCATCCTTGGCTTGTCCTGTCTGGCCTTTAGTAGTACCTTTGGGAGGAGAGGCAGAGGTGGAAAGGCATACACATGAAGATTGCTCCAATTGAAAGAAAGAGCATCCACTTTCCAAGCTGTGGGATGAAACCTTTCGTGCAAAACTTTGGCAGCTGGTGGTTTAGTGGAGAAGTGAACAGATCTATGTCTGGAGTTCCCCATGACACTGTCAATTTCTGAAATACATGAGGATCCAATTTCCACTCGTGGGGATCCATAATTCGCCTGCTCAACACATCTGCTAAGGAGTTCTGTGCTCCCGGCAGAAACCTTGCCTGAAGATTTAGCTGTAAACTGAGAGCAGTCTCCCACAAAATCATTGCTCGCCTGCATAGAGGATAAGAATGTGTTCCCCCTTGCTTGTTGATGTACCACATGACAGTTGTGTTGTCTGTTAGAATCAACACCTGCCCTGGAAGAAGTAAATCCTTGAAAGCTATTAATGCAAACTGGACTGCTAACATCTCCTTCAAGTTGATATGTAGATGTTGTAGTCTGGCAGGCCACTTGTCTTGTATCCACTTTCCATTCAGATGAGCTCCCCAAGCTTTGTCTGAGGCATCTGTCGTTAGAATCTGACTCGCCTCTGGCCGGGTCACAGAGAGTCCCTTGTTTAGGTGACATTCCTGAGCCCACCACAACAATTCCTTTTGAATGCAAGGTATTATTTGAATGACAGTGTCCAGATCCTGGCAGTGCTGTGTCCATACATTTTGAGATACCATTGTAACTTCCTCATATGCAGTTTGGCATTGGGAAGCACCAGAATACAAGATGCCATGAACCCCAAGGCTTGAAGGACTGTCCTTGCAGTCAGCCTGGACTGATGAGACAATTGATGAAAGTAAAGGGAAAGATTCTTTTGTTTGTCCGGGGTCAAAAGGCCATCTGGGATGCTGTATTCAGTCTTACACCCAGAAAGCACATGTCCTGAGAGGGTACTAGACTGGACTTTATTTCGTTCACAGAATACCCCAGGCATCTTAGCACTGCTATCACATATTCCAAATGAAGAAGAAGCTCGTCCCTTCCTTGAGCCAGAATCAGGCAATCGTCCAAATAAGGATAGATCTGTATTCCTTTTAGCCTGAGGAAAGCTATCACTGGAGCCAGAACTTTCATGAACACTCTGGGCGCAGTAGATAAGCCAAAGGGCAATGCAGAGAACTGATAATGAGAAGTCCCAGCTCGAAAACGCAGATACTTCCTGCAACTCAGTCTGATAGGAACATGAAGGTAAGCCTCCTTGAGATCCAAAGTTACCATCCAATGATCTTTGCCCAGCAGAGGTAAAAGCTGTTGTAACGTCAACATTTTGAACTTGGGAATGTCCAGATAAGTGTTGAGGGTAGATAAATCCAAAATTGGTCTCCACGTGTTCCCTTTCTTTGGTACTAGGAACAGGCGAGAATAAAATCCTAGGCCCACTTCTGGCATAGGGACCGGCTGTATGGCCCCTATTTGAAGTAACAGAGAAATTTGTTTGTGAGCCTCTATTCTTTGTTGAGGAGGAACGTCTGGCATGCCCTTGAAAGGAGGCAAGGTATGGAAATAAAACCTGTAACCATGGTGTATGATATCCAATACCCATCTGTCTTGGGTAATCAAACTCCAATTTTCCTTGAAAAGTGCCAACCTTCCTCCCAAAGGTGCTGCCAGACGAGAAGGCTCTGGCAGCTGAAAAGGTAGGTCATTGGGTCTGCTTACGAAAGGACTGACCCCTGCCCTCACCCGAAGACTGTGCAGGTGAACTCCCTGTTCTAGGCCTGAAAGAGCCCTGAGCTCTGCCCCTACCACGTCTAGACCTACCCCTAGACTGGGAATCATAAGAAGGATACGTCCACCCCTTGGTAGGCCAATTTCTACTAAACTTCGGAGGCTGAACCTGCAAAAAATCTTTAACAGTCTGCATAGACTTAGCCTTGTCTTCCATTTTCTTTAAGACTGCCTCAACAGGAGAACCAAACAACACATCAGATTGTAAAGGAGCATCTAAAATCCTTGTCTTAACATGGTCAGATAAATTCTGATCCCTCAGCCAGGCGTGCCTGTGAAGAACTGACCCAGTGGCAGCCACCCTAGACGAGGCCTGCACAGCATCAAAACCACATTGCAAAGAATGCTTAACCACCTGTTCAGAAACATGTACTAAATCTTGTAACTCTTTACACTCAATACCTTCCGCCAGAGCATCTACCTTAGACTTCAATTGTGAAAGGAGATAGTTTTGGTATTTCAACATGTGAAACTGGCAATTCAAAGTCCTCATAGCTAGGGTGGAAGAAGTATAAACTTTCTTTCCCCATCTATCCAAAGCCCTGGCCTCTTTATCTGGAGGAACCGGATTTTTGACAACAGAAGCCTTAACACCTTTAGGCCCCTGACTAACAGTTTCTGGGTCTGCCCTAGGACTCTTAAAAAGATACTTATGAGCTTCAGGCACCCTGTAATACCTATCCGGTTTAACAGGAGCAGGAGGCAAAGAATCAGGATTAAGAGAAGCCTCTGCAAAAACATCTTCCACCACATCCAGAACAGGAGGAATAGCCAAAGGCCTATGCTGGGGTAAAAACAAAAATTCCCTAAGCCTTTTCCTGGAATCAGAGAAGTCCTGACCTTCCCACTTAAAATGCTCCCTCATGGAATGAAGAGTCTCTGAAAAGAAAAATCCTCAGGAGGAGAAGCAGAAGGAGTAGAATCATCCACATCAGAATCAGAATAAGGAGAATACTCCTGCAAGTCTTCAGCCGAAGACTCTGAAACATCCGAAGCCTGCTCAAAACTCCCTAGCTCAGGTTCCACCCTTGGTCTCTTATCAGGAGGGGGCAAAGAACCTCTAATCAAAGTAATCAAATCCTCTGCCATTTTAAGCATATGCTTCTTGGGCACAATTCCTGAAGAGCTAGGGGTGACACCAACTGAAGCTAAACCTGGCCTGCCTCTGGGAGAAGCCTTGGAAATAGAAGGAGAGGGCCTAACCACCCTAGGAAGGGAGGGGAGCACAGCAACCTGAGAAGCCCCTTCGGCCTGACCTGCCTCCTGAGAGGCCACCTCCTGCAATAACAAAGTCTCTCCCTGGGATTCCAAAGAAACCTCCGGCGGAACCATCGGCTCCACCGACACCTCTAAAGAACCGACGTCCGGAACGGACGATTCTTCTAGCCTAGGCTTAGCAGCTTTGTCCTTGCGCTTCTTCGAAGAAGCGGGCGTCGGAGCATCCGACGGCATTTTATAATTACACCGCTTCCCGAAGACTAACCTGGCACAATCTAACCTTCTTTTTATAGTGCGCTTATTGAATCTAGCACAAGAACGACACCCAACAACGTCGTGCTCAGGCCCTAAACAAGGAATACACAAAGTATGATAATCTCTATGCGGTATCTGTTTCCCACAAGAAATACAGTTATTCACTTTTTCTGACATCCGGTAAACCACTGAGGCAAGAAAAAACTAAAATATTCCCCAACGGGGTACTTAGCCAACTTTGATTCGGTCTGAAACTCCGAATTCGAAAAATTTCAGAACGCCAACCGGCACTTGCAACGCTGCTTCTGCATCGGACCATGCGGCAAAAAAGACTGGGGATATGACGTCGGTCATGCGCATTTGTACCCTGACGTCCTGATGTCAGTCAAATGCGCCTTGACCGACGTCAGCCTTATACTTTGATATTCGGGCCGACCGAGGACAGCGGACTACCCAAGTGTAAGGACTGCAGCAATGTGAGATGAAGAACATCTTAGAATGCCCTACCTTTAACTATTAAAACTACTCAAAATCCTTACACTTTCAAAACTTCCCTTCAAACTTTTTATCTTCCACCTATAACTGCACACGCACATTGTCTCCTTCCTTTAAAACCTAACTGCCTCTACTTAATGCTGACATTAATGTTTAAAATGTACTATATTTAATGCTAGGTGTAGCTTTGCTACTTTCTGCTGTCAGTTATGTTCCATGCTGACATTAATACGTAATGCTGACAATGATGTTTAACTATATATTTAATGTCAGGTGTAACCCTCACTATGTCTACCTTTAATAATTTCTGTTCAGTGTCTTTCCCTTTACCCTTGTTAAATCTTATGATAATTTATTATGCTGCAATACAATCCTACCTCTGCTGTATTTACTCTTTTAATGTATTCATTGTATGTGTAGCCACTTTATGTATTTTTTGTTATGTATTTACTACATGCATTGTTTCCTGTTAACTGTAGAGCTTTTCTCCCCAGGCCTCCACTGAAAATGGGCTCATTATAACCCACTGTACTATTCCAATAAACAAATGTAAATAAATAAATTGAAGCAATAAAGTTAGCACTTATTACACAAAAAAGAGAAGAAGAAAGGACTACAGTAAGTCAGACCAAGAGAATATGGGAAAATTAATAAGGGTAAAATGATGGTAAGACAGTGTATGAATGTAAGCCACAGAGTAGTTTTAGCAGGAGGTATACTGATAGAGAACCACCATAATGCAGTGTAAATATACAGCTATATCGAGCAAAGCATCAAAACATGGTACTACTCTAATAAGCACAATATAATGCCATCACTTACAAAACATTCATGGAGCGTCTATATTATGCTATCGAACATTTATAAGTTTGAATATCATATGGTCGTCACCATATGATCAAACTCGTAAATGTTTGAAAACATAATAAAAAATAAAAAAAAATTAAAAATTAACTCCCAAACATCATAAGCAGGGGGGCAAGCCCCCCTGCACCCTCCACACCCCCTGCTACTTAAATATACCAACTCCGAGATCGCACTACAGTGCAGAAAAGGGAAATCTTCCCATTCTGCACTGCAATGGATATCTCCATTGACACGCTCGCACGTCAAAAAATAAGAACATATGGTGCCAACTATACGACGTTTGATTTTTTTCACTGTGCGATAACGTGATATAGATCCCTTACAAAACATTCATGGATTCACCACTACATCAAAACAGTGTAATATCTATGTCTGTATCTATTGCTTTATATATATATATATATATATATATATATATATATATATATATATATATATATATATATATATTTATATACATATAGATATTCATCTCTATATATCAGAACACCAGAAACTCATATTACATACATATGTGCTAACGGGGAAACACACTCAGCATACAAAAAGTTGTTTATCCAATCTGAATAAAATATAACACAATACCAAAGTCTTTTCACTATTTTACGCAGTTTTAGATAAAATAGAAATGTATTAACATATAACGCATACCTGTTCTATGAAGGCAGACAGTGATCGAGTGTAAGAGGAGACAGCACTGAGGGGATATTTAGCAATGCATTCTGTTACAATGGCACTCCTACCCTCAGGTCAATTTATAAGAGAGAGCAATCGGCTTATAGCCAGAACAAAGCAATTAACAATGAGATGTGAGTAAAACAGGCTGTCTGTCATTTCCTTAGACTAAATAACTGGCATATGCAGTACAGTCTATTGGTCAAGCAAAAGGCGACAGTGGCCAACTTACTAAGAGGTCCTTATAGTGCATGGACTATTAAACAGAGACTTTGAATGACAGAGCAGGCATGTATTTAACTGATTAAAGTTAATACACAGCAAGGTTCTTCATGATGCCTTGTGGCAGAGTTCTTGCAATATCAAGGTCAGATGAAGTGACTGCAGGCTCTGCTCTATGAAGCAAGATAATGATTGAGTGTATATATATATATATATATATATATATATATATATATATATACACACACACACACACACACACAAATATATATATATATATATATATATATATATATATATATATATCTATATATATATATATATATACATATACAGACACACACACACACACACACACACACACACATATATATATATATATATATATATATATATATGTATACACAGGTCCCCCTACAAAATCCCGAATACACAGAATCCCGACGCCCAAAATACAGAGACAAAAAGCCCGAAACCCCCCATTACCGAAAGACCAGAAGCATGAAATTCAAAATCCCGATGTAAAGGGACTTTGAGTTAGCATTTCTGGTGTTGTGGTTCAGGTAAGTATGTGTGTGTAAGTGTGTTTGTGAGGGGCTTTAGTGTATGTTGTGACTGTGGTGTGTGTGTGTGTGTGTGTATGTGTGTGTGTGTGTGTGTGTGTGTGTGTGTGTGTGTGTGTGTGTGTGCGAGTGTGTGTGTGTTTATGTGTGTGTGTGTGTGTGTGTGTGTGTGTGTGTGTGTGTGTGTGTGTGTGTGTGTGTGTGTGTGTGTGTGGGGGACTTTAATGTGTGGGTGTGAGTTTACCTTGTGTATATGTTTGTGCGATCCTGGAGTTAGAATAATAAAGTAGGGGGATTGTGATGGGGGTGCAAAGCCCCCTTGCTTATCTTTAGTGTAGGGGTGGTTTGTTTGGTTATGGGGGGAGGGTGTGTGTATGTTTGTGTGTGTGCTGTATGTGTACATTAGTTTTGCGATTTTGAATTTCGCGCTTTCAACGTTTCGGTAATGTGGGGTTTTGGGCTTTTCGTCTCGGTATTTTGGGCGTCGGGATTCTGTGCATTTGGGATTTTGTTATGGACCAGTATATGTACACACACACCCACCCACAAACACACACACACCCCCACACACACACACACACATATATATATATATATATATATATATACATATATATATATATATATATTTATATATATATATATATATATATATATATATATATATATATATATATATATATATATATATATATATATATATATATATGAGTCTGCTTCATTTGATCGAAATTTCATTTGTCCTAAACCCATTTGATCGAAATTTCATTTCACTGAAAACCAGTATTTAAGACAAATAACAGGGATTTGTCCCACTCCCCAATGTCGTGCAATCCTGGAGTTGATATATATTTGGAGGGGGGTGCATCAGAGCTGGCAACTCGGCATGTAAAAACCTATTGCCAATCATTAGCGGACCAGAGTTCCGCTGTGGCGACCCCTAACCGGGAAAAGCCAAAAGACACAACAACAACATACAAACTGTAATATATTATTACACACCTTTTATAAGAATCTATTACTTTCTAAAGTGTCATGCCTGAGTACCTTGGTATACATAACTGTATAGAACCAGCATGGACATATACACTCTGCTTGATTACTTTTTTTGCATTTCTCAGCTCATACAACAGCAGCATGAAAGTATGAATTTTATGTCTAGTAATCCAAAATGTGTAATAACATAAAACCTTCACTGCAATATGACCATTAGCACAGTGTTCTAATTATTTGCACCATGCAAACAAAAGGTCTTTTGAACATGAAGCACTATGTCTTTCATCCCTACCTCATTATAAGGCACACTCCTCATTTTGAGTCTTAAAATATCCATGTTCCACATTGAAAGGGAATGGCACAGATTTGTTCAGAATGTTTTAACTAATTTCCATGGTAAATAATACTAAATCATATTAATTCATCAAAGTAATTTTTATAAGTGTAAAGCAGTATACCTTAACCCTGCTGTGAGCTTCCTAGTTGAAGTTGTTACTAAATGTTCCATTAAAATAATCAAACAAATAAATAAATAAAAACTAAATGTTCCACCCCTTTTTCCCATTCATTTCACATGAGATGTAGTATGCCATATTTTAGAGATGGATGGTTGAGAGTTATGCCAAACACCAAAAATATTATGCAACTGAAAACTTAGCTTATTTTAAATAAATCACTAAAAAGGAACAATTGATGTCAGGGCAAAACAACCACCTTTACTAATAAAATTGCAGGTGAGTACTTTTATCTGTTAAAACAGACTTCATCAGAACTTAACAGATGAAATCAAAATTCAGGCTTGTACAAATACTCTCCAATAAATTAATATCAGATGTTCTGATTAAGATTAGCTAGTAGTTATGTCACTGTCAATTAAATAATAATGGGATTTTCATAACAAACTATCAGCAAGTGCTTCCAAATTTTGCTATGGGAGCTTACAGCTGTAGGAATCAGACTACCCATCTGCTCCTATTCAGTAGGAGCAAGGAGATGGGGAAACATGGGATAACAAAGTGAGCCAGTGGGAGCCTTTCTAAGGGAATGGGAAGCCAATCAGTTTAAGGGAACTATCTGGTCAGTGTGTGCTATTCTACTCAACAAAACAACCAGTAGGTTTCAAAAGAGGTCTGGGTAGACTAGTCATGAGATCCTTCCCTACTTCTGCAGGGGTTTCCAGAAAACTTAATTTGTTACAAAGACACACGTTTTAATGAGATAAGAATATAGCTACTGGCCGGAGGGTTAAAAGTTTGGTCTGATCCCAAAACAATGAGGTAATTGTGCAGAATGTCTCCACTGCAATATCTTTATTGCTCTGATCCCATCCAAGAGAGACATCTCTAACAGCATATATGGGAAGAGGGTGTAAGGAAGCTCTGCAAAACATGGTAAGCAAACCATTATTACTGCTACTACTACTGATCCTTGTTATATCAACCACATATAAGGTGATTCCATGACAGTCTATTGTTAATGAACTGCATTAATATGACAAGCATATCTTGATGGCTAGTAGTGGTCCGCAGCACAGAAACAACTCATTAGTGCCCACAAAGCAGGTTTCTCTTCACAGGACAGCAGATAAAGAAAGGGCATTTCCTATAAGTGGTATACAAATAAGGTTCACAGTGCAGGATCTGGAAAGCTGGAAAATGGGCTGGATGAGGGGTACAGCGACAGATGGTTGTTACTCAGCTGGGAATCAGGCAGAACCTGGCTTACAGGGCACAACACTTAGTAAAGGGTAACCATACTCACAACAACAACATTAAATGGGGTGTCATGATGGATGGCAGTCAATAAGTCTACTATATATGAAAACAGTTAAGAGAGTACTCATTACAAAGTACAAGAATACCGAAAGTGTACTAGATTAAAAATGCGCATTAGATCAATAAAAAATGGCTAATCATCTGTTTTTGACATAGAGATTATTGTCTGCCAAGTATATAATGTCCATTAAATACAGATGTGTACTAAAACAGAAATAGTGATGTTTTGATGGGTTTAGTGTGCTTGGCTTCTTAAAGTATGTGCCTCTTATGATGTTTGGTGGCATGCTTGGAGAGGGGTATGCTATTCTTGATTTCCCAGAGGTTCTTCTTCTAATATGAGGTGTTCTAAAGTAGACATTTTTTTTCAAAACTGCATGCAACAGTAGTGTCACAAATCACAACTTGCAATTTTCCTCATTTGCATACACTACATGAAGGAAGCCTTTTTAAAGAGTCGCCTACATATGAATTCAGTTATGTTGCTGGAGCTTTGCAGTATCGGCTTATCCTGGGCTTAAACTGTTTTTAAATCTGGCCCACTATGACAACATAAACTTATGGTTAACTATCAACAATCACATTCCAGCAATTTTTATGCTTTTAAATTATTATATTTTCTTGCATTTAATCACTACATATTTCCTTGTACATATGACAGTAAACAGTATATGCCACAATATCAACTACACTCCTCCACACATACCAAATACCTCAGGAAAGTGAGCCCTATAGATGCACAGTCAACAAGTACTATTGAAATGGGATTCAATTTGAGCAATGCTGTTGTCCCTTTAAAAGAGGCATGCATCCTGTAAAGAAGATATGAAAACCAGAAGCTTAAACTTTAACCATGTCATGGTATATTTCTGTTCAGTCGATGTCTTAAGATCATACATAATGTAATTCACTGTTTTCAGTTTGAAGAATGCAATTCTGAAACAGCATGCAAGTATTACTGTCAAGAATGGCAATGGATTAATTTTGTTCCAATACACATTAATGGAGAACACCATATGAATTTTTGAAAGGCCTTTGGTAAAAATGAAACGTTTTAAATAATCCTTTGATGATACTGTTGAAAAATTATCACTTGTGTTTATGAAATTAAGGATTATTTGCATGTCCGTAATCAAATAATGCAGTTCAAAATGTACAGTCATAAAAGTCACATTCCCGGATTTTCCATTTTAAAGCAAGATGCTTCTCTGAGGCTCCCTGTGACTGATTTTGGTCTGCACATAAGATTTAGTCCTGATTAAAATGATGGCTGAGAAATGTTTTGATGGGAGCTTTCAAATGGAAAATCCAGCTGTGTAATGCAACACATCCATTCAAAAGTCACGTAGCTTCCTTTAAGCATGTTTTTCAAATTAACAGAAATTTGCTTGTTCTGCAAACACTGGAGCGTTATGGTTATGATCAGGCTTTTGCAACAAAAAGCAGGTAATGCAGGCCCCTTTTATATCTTCCATATTTTAAGATTCTAAACATATAAACATATCAAGATTCTAAACATATGATCAAGGAAGCACATGCCCCTATATAAGTGAAACATTTTACTGGATTTCTTCATTTGTAAAGCATTACTCTTTAAACCGAGTGCAAAATATTTATTAGTTTGTACATATAATGCTTTGAAATGATTCATGGTTTATTAGTTATTGACTGAAACTAGCAATGTTTTGACAAACAGATGCATATAAACGATACTGTCACGTGAGTTATATACTGTTTATACTGTTAGATGGTTTCTGAACTTTTATTAGTTGGACTATACTTACAAAATTGTGTAACATTTATACTCCATTTTGGATAACATACTGTTATGTTCTGTTGGCAAACATTTACATAGAGCATCCGCCATTCTCTAATGGTAGCTTTTAAATAATAATTATCTATTGATATGTATCCATGCTGCTATAATATTTCACATGCATTTGTTTTGTACTTATTTTATTCATTGTTAACTAAGCAAACCAATTAGGCAGATGCTTCTTTTCAGGGGAAATGTGGGAGCACTGTCAGGTTTAGTGATTTGCTCAGTTGTACGGTAAAGTGCAGTTGTGTAAGTAAACTTATCATAATGCAGATGCTCTGAGGATCCCTTTTGCAGTAGCCTAAGCTATATGGGTTACATCCTGCTAAGGATATAACAACCAGACAGCAGCCAAACCTTTCAGGGTACTTTCAATGCACCCAAATTGTTAGTAAGCCTGAGCTGAGCTGACTTAACATCAGGTTTGGGCACCAAGCCCTTCAGAACTTTCATTCCAACAGATAGGGGAAGGCTAAAGCCCTTAGATGACAATGTAAGGAATCTAACAATAAAAGTCCACACCCTGACATAGAAAACATACAAAACTAAGGAGGGGCGGAGAGAGGGAGCAGCTATTTCCAAAGTGATCATTTAAACATCCAATGTTATCGTAGGTTAAATTATACAACTGTGCTATGTTAATCATATGGGATCACTGCTGTAGTAGCCTCAGCTATATGTGGAGGTTACTATAGCTTAGACTGACAAGGAGGAGGAAGAAGGGTGAATGTCCAGGAACCATTGGAAAATGGTCATAGCAAGGCCCATCCTAGACCAGGAGAAGGAATCTAATTTGTACTACTTTGCAAACGTGTGCACAGAGGAACAAATTGCTGCTTCTACAATACTTCTAGAATCTAACCCTTTCCAAAAAGTCACTGATGAAGCCAAGACCCTGGTAGAGTGAGCCTTAACCCTGCCTGGAATTTTGTTGTGGTATTACAAGAAGTAATAGCAAGAGGCAACCATTTTGAAATAGTCTGTTTTGACACAAGTTGTCTTTGTTTCTTACCTTTACAAGAAATGAACTGATCAGAAGTTCTGAAAGATTCTGGACAGTGAAGATAGTAGCCTGTGGACGTCAGTGGAATGGATTATCATTTCTCCCTCATTTTTAAGTTTGGAAAAGAAGACAGGGAAATAGATAACTTGGCTTAAGGTAAACTCAGATACCACTCTGGGCATAAATGAAGGGAGAGTTCTTAAGGAAACACTATATTTCTGGAAAAGAAATAAGGCTGACCAATCATGAGAGCTTGCAATTCAGATGCCCTTCTTGCAGGGGCAAGAGAAATAGGCAAGACTACTGTCCATATTAAGAACTACAAGTCAGTCTGGTGAGCTGGTTCAAATGGAATAAGAGTTAGTTTGTCTGTCACAAAATTTGGATCCCAAAGAGGAGCCACCTGTTTCCTAGGAGGCTTGGTATGCAACACCCCTTTCAAAAACATTTTCAAATGAGACTATATTAAAAAAGAAGAACCCATAGGCAGATATTCTGAAATGGCCAACAAATGAACCTTGATGGAGGAGTAAGACAGGCCATAGGATAGTAACTTACACAAATACTGCAGAACAAGAGAAACACTATTTATTTATTGATATTTGATTACTGTTTAAATCCATCTGGGTAGGAGCCCATTTTCAGTGGAGGCCCAGGGAGAAAAGATCCAAAGTATTACAAAACATTTAAGAATAATAATTTTACAATCTTCAAAAGTAATACAAAAACACCTACTGTTTAAATAATTTATACTACATTTGACTTGATTGTCAAAAACAGATACAGATTATATGACAATGATAAATATTTGAGAAATGTTGGCCAGTTTATACAGAAATTAAAGGTAAGTTAGTATAACACTAGCCCTGAATGGGTGCTGGTTCATTTCTTAGCACCAACTAGAAAACACTTTTCATTTACTAATATATGATTTTCTAATAGCAGGTTTTCTTACTTCCATTAATGCCTGCTGCACATCCTCAGAAAAAAAAAGATGCTTAGTAGTTGTTAAGATTCTGTCATCCAGGCAGTCAGTTGTAGTTTTTTGGAATCAGGATGTATCAAACACCACTGGTCCTGTGTGAGTAAATCTAGTCTGTGAGGTAGCTTATTGTATTTGCCCTTGGCTATTTCAAAAAGAAGAAAGAACAACTATTGCTAAGACAGAAGGGAGTCATCACAATGTTTGCATAGTCTTTTGGGATCATCAGAGTGATCCTAGATATTAGTACAAAGGGTGGAAAAGCTTACAGGAACATTCATGTCCAGTGAAAAGAAAAAGTATCTGTCTTTCAGGCCTTTTGGCATGGAGTCCTGAAGCAGAATTTTACCAACTGATTATTGTGCCTGGAAGCAAAAGAGATCTACTTGAGGTACTCCCACAGATAGATCAATTCTTGAAAGACCCTCCTGATTCAATTTTCAGTTCTGAGGGTATGTTCTGGCACTGCTCAGCTTGTCTGTCAACATGTATGATGCTTTTAGAGTAAGACTGCTGAAAAGCTATATCACATGCTACCATGGCTAGTCTGTAGAGAGGGTTTGATCTGGTTCCCCTTTACTTGGTTGCATACCAAATCATGGTGGCATTGTCTGTAAACACTTAATAGCCATCCTAGGACCATTGATGACCGTGCCAACATCTATTTCATGTTTATGCATTTTAGTCTGTCTATTCTAGTCAAAAGACCATGCACTTTTTATCCCCAGACAATGCTGAGGCATCTGTTGTGACTGACTATGCTGGAGCAGGGAGAGGGAATGGGAGACCAGGATTCTTACACATTTGGTGTCTCCACCACACAATCTCCATTTTCACAAATTCCAAAACTGGAATCTGGAATGCCAAGGTATGTTGATGTTGGGACCATACAAATTTTAGGTACAATACAAAGTAACGGGTCTTCAGCAAATCAATGGACTTGGATGAAAAGCACACAGGTCTTGTTAAGCAAATAATTAAAAAGAACTGGACTATACTCACAAACAGTCAAGAAGTGGTTGATCTAGTAAGTGAGACACCACATTTTGTTTTTAAAAGAGAAAAGAATTTAAAACAACATTTATGGTACAAGAATATAAGGAGAGATAATGTGCTACAAAAAAATTAATAAATTCGGCACTAAACCGTGTTATAACTGCACACATTGTGCAGATATTAATATGCACCTAAGCTTTATACACCCAATGAGTCAAAAGGTATGCTGCTGGAACATGTAACACAGAAAATGTGATTTATTTTGCTAACTGTGTATGCTGCCAATGTCTTTATATTGGTAAAACAAATAAAAAACTAAAAGTGAAAATAAGTGCACATTGTTCTGACATTCGTAGAAATGTCCTTACAAATGCCTTGGCTAAGCATATAGCAGCTGCAGGTGCTGTGCATAAATTCCAGTTTAGAATTTTGCAAGTTGTGTTTAAAAATAAAAATGGGGGTGGTGTGATAAATAAAATGGAGTTGGCCGAATATAAATGGATTAATTTTTTTAGAGCTGACCATATGCCAGGTTTGAATGTGAATAATAGTATAAAACCTATTTTAAAAGATAGACATGACAGAATATAAGCCTCAATGAGGCTTAGTTTTAAGGGAACTTTTATAAGATGTGGGGCACTTTAAGGATGTAATTGCTGCTATTGCTGAGTTGATTGGCTGTGTTGTTGTATATATGCTTCTGCTGTGGTGGGAAAATTTTATTAAACACTGAAGAAGAGTCTTTTACTCAAAAGCTTTGTTCTGATATTTATGCTGTTTATGTCCTGAGCTATTAAACTGTTTATTAAATGGTGGAGTTGGACAGTGTTTTCCTACAAATTTCAGGTACCAGTGGATTTTTCCTCGTGTGGAGTCTTGCAAGAGAGATCATGTGAATCACAAAAGCCATGAATCTCAAAATCCTGAGAAATTCCCTGGCTGAGATAGTAATCTGAGTGAAAAAAAAATCAGGAATAGATGTAGATACTGTCCATGTTTTCCAGAGGAAAAACGTTCTTTGAACTGAGGTGTTAAGGAGACCTCTTGAGAAAACAATCATGTGCAAGATTTTTGTATGTTCTCCTGGAATTCTAGTTTGTGCAGGAGATCCCTCACCCGGGTGAAAAATTCCTGACACTTTGAAAAAGACATTGCAAACATAAGAAAGTCATCTAAATAAGGAAAACCGTGAATACCTTGCAGTCTGCAGTGGGCTATCACAAGAGTTTGACACTTTGTGAAAATCAGTGAAGCAATGGATAGACCAAAGGGTACTGCAGAGAGATGATGTTGATGACAGGAGTGAAAAGAGCAGTTTGGTCTGGTGGATGGGGGGGAACGCCTTGAGAAGGAGGGGGAGACTCCCACTGCTATCTGTAACCTTCATGGATTACTTTCAGTGTCCATGTATCTGAAACTATCTATTGCCAAAAAGAGAAACTGATGTTTATACTTTCTGAAATGATTAAGGGTTTAAAAGTGTGTGTGTGTGTGTGTGTGTGTGTGTGTGTGTGTGTGTGTGTGTGTGTGTGTGTGTGCGCGTGTGCGCGTGTGTGTGTGTGTGTCTGTGCATGTGTGCGTGTGTGCATGCGCGCGCGCGTGCATGTGTGTGTGTGTGTGTGTGTGTGTGTGTGTGTGTGTGTGTGTGTGTGTGTGTGTGTGTGTGTGTGTGTGTATGTGTGTGTGTGTGTGTGTGTGCATGTGTGTGTGGATGAAGGAGGAGCCTTGAATATAATCATTCAGACCTTAGACTGTCTGTTGCTCTGGGGAGGGGTTTCCTTTCTTTTCATAGCCTCCCTGCCATTGTTTTTTAAATATTTGCTTACAGAAGTATGCTGGGTGTGCTTTATTTTTTGTTTTAAAGAAGGCTTTATGGGTAGCATTAAACTTCTTGGCAAACTTAAAGAAGTTAAGCTGAAACATTTCAGAGATCTTTTGCGGTAGCTTACCTTTTTCATCACAGTTTTTAAGGACCTCTGCAGCAGATGACCTAAAAACTAAATATCTGTCCAAGGAAGAATTCAAAATTCAATTTTTGACAGCTTCTGAGATGTTGAGACTAACAAACCACCTCATAGTTCCAGCAGCAGCAGCAGCAATTCTGGAAGTGGCATAATCATAATAATAAACACGTTTCAGTGAGTAATCACTTAAGACATAAAAACAATCAAATTACACATAGCAGATTTTTCCTCAGAAGAAGAAACAGATGCCAAAATATTCCTCATTCTTAAAGGAGACAAACGTAAACCTTAACATACCAAATTGACAGATGAGAGTTATTAAAACGAGTGTAGCTGAAGAATGCACTTTTCTCCAAACCTATCAAAATCTTTCCCATCCTTGTCAGAATGACAGGGATTGTTATTTACCAGATGTTTAGCAGCAACTCAGTTCACTAAAGCAATATCTGTTTGGTCTGATCTGGGATAAGTGTATAAAAACACAAGATTGAGGAACTAACTTTATGCAATCTATTTACGTTCTTGGGTCGGTAGGCTGGCTATCATGCAAGTTACAGGCCGTGGCAAAAACATCCTCCATTGCTGAAAGAACAAGAGGAATTAGGGTAGGTTCTGGAAATTCCAAATGTAAGAAATCATAATACATTTTCAGTGATTGTGAAATATCTGGAGATAGTTTCAAAGAAAGAGAATATTTAAAAGGAACTGGCTGAAGCCACATTCTCCACAGAATATGAATTAGAAATTTCAGGAGATAAAACAGAATCTGTTCCTTCACACTCATGTTGTAGTTCAAAAACTTGAACTTCTTTAGAAAATGAGGAATCTCCTTTTCTTTTACCCAAAACAACTAAACTGGAAGGGTCGAGGGCCTGAACTAAAACCCTGAGAAGCCCAATAAATCACTCCTGTCCAAAGTGGCTGAGCCAGGAGAAGAAATCTGAGTTTTTGTTTCTATCTGACAGGAATTTCTGAAGAAACAGATCAACTTTTGCGAGGAAAAAGTTCCTTCAAGATAGGTACAGCATTCTGGCAAGGCAGAGTGTCATTCTCTGCCCCTTCTCCCAGGACCAACAAGATTAACCACAAAGGGCACTCCAACAGCTGCAGAGGACATGTCTAATCCCAGTCCATGGTGGTAGTAAGGTGTGCACCAGAGGGAGCCAGGGAAAAATATGAAGATCTGAGGAACCAGCAAAAGCCGAAACTGAGTCACTTATTCATATCTGAGGAAATTTAGCAGCCTGATGTGGTGGCAAAGGCTGTTTAGTAATTTTCTTCTTTTTATGGCTAGAAGAAGGAAGAACTGAGGAACAGGTAGGTTGTTCCCTGGTTAAGTCTAAAAAGATGCCTGACTCTCGGGGAAACCCAGCAGCAGCAGCAGTAGTTGGTAAAACAGGTTAGCTGCGAAAAGTAGCTTTCCCTCATAAAAAAACACAGTAAAATGCACTTTAAGCACTTAGCGAAGTGGTTAGAGCGTTCACCTTGTAAGTAGTCATTCCTGGTTTGATCCCAAGTAATATAATATAACTTTTTACCACAGAAAAAGTAGTTTTAAATCAGTTTTAACATTTATACCACAAAAGTAAAAAAGTGATATTTCCATTTAAAAATAATTAAGTCAAGTGATAGTCATTAATAACACATTTTCTTATAGTTTCAGAGAAAAAGCACAATTTCTGGTATAAAAGGTAAAGTAGAAGGTCTTATTTTTCCCTAGAAAGCTACTCTTATCTGTCCAACAATTTAATCCTTTATTGTTACTTTTCTGACATTTGTTTACAGGGAAAGTCTGATCGGGTATGAGCCCATTTTCAGCAGAGGCCCCATGGAGAAAAGCTCCAGAGACAATTAGCAAAACTGTATAGATACATTGATTACAAAAAGTAGATGCACAGCAAAGTAGTACAATTTGTAAAATACCTGAAAATAACAATAATGATAGAACACCCTTTATATAAACATAGTTCAAATACATTTACAGTAGATACAGGCATATGTTTCTTAAGGAGGGTATATCCACAAGACAAATGGACTTATGGATTATATGAATCAGATGAAAATATGCTGTAAGATAGGAAACTGAGTATTAATTATTATAGTGTGATTATTTTGTAGGTCATGTAGAACAGGGTTGAAAGAGGAGAGAGGAGAGATTATTTATTATTTTATTTTACATTTGTTGACCGGGCTAGTCTAACTGGATATATGTCCATTTTCAGTAGAGGCCCGGGGAGAAAAGCTCCAAGCATAGGCAGTGACATAACATACATTATATGCAGTAGTAACATGATTTGCAGTACATTATTTAGATTATACATAAAAAAATTATACATGGTTATACATAAAAAAAACATATACAGAGTCCTTTAGTAAGGCTTAGGCTAAGATCTAATACAGAAAGCAAACATAATATAAAATTAGTTGTTTTTTTTCCCTGTTTTACAGACGTACAAACTTATTTTTACATCTAGTGTAGAAAAGGGCTAGCACTTTTAGAGTAAGTAAACTCTTATAGAGTTCTAAGAAGGAAATCTTGTTAAATACTATTTAGAGGTTAGCTTACTAGTTAACACCGGCAGGCGTCAGACCGATAGAGCAGAGAAGTATAGGGAGAGCTGGATGGGAACGAGATATTATAGAGGAGAAGAAGGGAGATAGGAGGTTAGGTAAAAGAGTGATGTGTGGGGTTTGTATAGGGAAGAAGCAAGAGGAAAATAATATTTGGGGAAAGTCTAGTGATGGGAATATGTGGACAAAGAGAAGAAAAGGGGGTTACTTTAACAGAGAGGAATTAAAGAGTAGTAAGTTAAGGGTTAGGTAGACTGAGAGCAGCGTAATTGAAGGTATATTCAACAGAGTGAAAAGATAGAGTGAAAAAGGAATGGAAGAGTTTATGGATGGGTGCTGGGGGAGAGAAGAGGTGGAGTAGTAAAAGAAAATTTAAATAGTTACTTATGTCGGTCATTAAGTGGAAAGGATGTTGTGTGGAAAGTTAATGACAAGAAGAATGTGTCTTAGCCAGGGTTAGAGCATGGGCAAACCCAATTGTTAAAGAGGTGATTCTTAAGTAGTTTTATGAAAATAGAGTGGTTAACTGTAGTTATAATAGACTGAGAGATAGTGTTCCAAATTTTGGAGACATAGTAAGAGTAAAAAGAGTGCCCTCAGCTCTATTGTTGGATTTGATAACTTGTACTAGAGACTTTTTAGAGGAATAGTTTTTAGAGAACAGGGGATTTTTCTTGTTGGTGAATCAGTCTATGGAAAGTGATGAACTGGGTATAGGTTAAGCAGTGGGGCAATTCTAACCAGTTGAGTTGTTGCAGGGCAGAGCAGTGGGGGGGATCTATGTGTGGAATTTGTAAACTTGGCTATCTTGTTGTAGCATGCTTCTGATTTTGCCAAATCTGTTTTCTTTAGGTTGTTAAAAATAGGGGAGGCATACAGCAGAGTAGAAAGCAGGTGGGTTCTGGCAATTGCTTGTCTTGTGGTGTTGGTGAAAACGGTTTGATTCTTAATAGAGTTTCTAATTTTATATGTGCCTTTTTGATAGTTTGAGATAGATGTTTATCAAAATTCAGATTATTGTCAGTTAGAGCACTGAAGAGTTTTGTCTGGGATACTGTAGTTATTATGGCATTGTTGGAGGAATAGATTTGAAATAAGATGGAGAATCTATGGATTTGTTGGGTTGAAAAGCATACGTTTAATTTTATTTAGATTAAGAATTAATTGAGAATTTGAGGGCCAGGATTCCACAGCAGAGAAAGACTGTTGTGTCGCCTCTTCAAGTTGTTGTAGGATGGGAACAACACAGATGAGTGCAGAGTTATCAGCGTACTGAATGACAGAGGCTAGGTGGATAGCAGTGTGAAGTTCATTGGTAAAACAAGGAGTTTATGGTGGGAGACAGTATTAAAAGCTTTGGACAGATCCGAGAAGATGGAAGATACTAGTTTACCTTAATTTCTGTACTGGTTGATAGTATTTGTAAAACTTAAAAGGGCATTAGTGGTACTATGATTGGGCTGGGAACCATACTGTGTATTATATACAAGATTGTTAGATAACAGGTAGTTCATGAGTTGGATGTGTATGCATTTTTCTAGTACTTTGGCAAAAGGAGATAAAATAGCTGTAGGTCTGTAATTGGAGAGTTCAGTAGAGTTCCCTTCCTTATGTAGTGGGATGATGTAAAATATTTTCCAGATTATGGGAATGTAGTGTTCACAAACAGAGTGGTTAATTAGAATGTAACTAGGATAAGAGATGGCCTCAGCTGCATGTTTAAGATATTCTGTAGATAAGTTGTCAGCTGCTAGGGATGTAGGTTTCAGTTTGCTGAGCAATTTTTTTTCGTATTTGCATAGGTTTGAAGGCGAAGGTTTCATTGTCTTCAATGGGTGCTATTGGGATAGTTAGAAAAGAATTGCTTTTATTCTTAGAAGGAGATTATATAGAATTAGTAAAGTGTGAGCTGAATTGTGATGCTATACTATCTATATTGTTTGTGGTTGATGGGGTTGGTGTCAAAGGCTGGCCGGGCTGGAGTTTTTTTTTTATGGCAATCCAGAATTTATGTGGGTTGTTATGGTGTTTTTGCTGAATTTCACTGTAGTAGTTTTTTTACTTGTTTAATCTGTGATTTGGCATTTTTTCTAAGTTGTTGGTTGTGTTCTAGGGTGACCTGAGTCTTATTGCTATGCCATTGTGGCCAGGCTTTTTCTCTTAGTTTAAGTAGTAGTTTACTATCTTTGCTTAGCCAAGAAGCATCATTTGATTTTACTCTTATAGTGCTGCATGGTGCTAGTTTGTTTAATATGTTAAGGAATGGTGTATTAAAGTAATCTACAGCAGTATCTAGGGGTAATGATCTAAGTGGGGACAAGTTACAGAGCTGCAGGATAGAGATGATAGTTTGAGTGTTAAAGTCTTTTTTATTATGAAAATGTTGATAGGTGGTGATTCTGGGTGATGAAGATGTTCTCTAAGTAGGTAGGTAGGGAGGTGATCACTGATGCTTTCAGGGAGGCAACTTGAGTGATAAGCATAAGCTGGTTTGTTAGGTAAGATCCAGTCTAGAATAGATTGTCTTTTAGTGACTTTGTCTACTCTGGTTGCAGATTGTGTTACTTGGGTGAAGCCATGGAAATTAATGGAATTAGTGAGGTTTTCTGAGTTGAAGGAGAACCACTTGGTATTAAAGTCACCCAATATGATGGTTTCTTGAGGAAACATTTGGGATATCCAGTGCAGCATTTCTTCAGTTATGGTAAGGTTATCACCAGGAAGAATATAAGTACCTATAAGTGTTAGGTATTTATTAGAATTTATTTCAAGTTTGCTAAATAGTATCTTGTCGTTATTGAATTCTGGGATGTTTGGTTTTAGAAGCTGTAATTTGAGATTGTTTTTATAAATAATGGCTATTCCACCTCCACTTTTGTTTTTTTTTCTATCAAGCCTGGGTATGTTATAACCTGGGGGAGAATTCCATTGTTATTTATTTCTGGTTTCAGCTAGGTTTCTGATAGTACAGCGATGTCGGGGGAGTAGTGTGAAAGACTGGCATGGAGCTCATGTATCTTATTAACTATGCTTCCGAGATTCATATTAAAGAGTAGCAAGTTTGTACCTTTGGGGAGGTATTGAATACACTGTGAGACTATAATGTATGGGTGTTGAGGAGTATCTGTAGATCAGTTTTGGGACCAGGGTTCGGGTGAATGTCACAACTGAGTTTGATCCTTGATACTAAGTATAAGAGTGATTTTGAGAGTTTTATTATCAGTTTATTATACCTGAGAGAAATCTGGGATGTGGAACATTGATGTGAATGCCTATATGTAAAACGTTCACTGTAGGTAGTATTATAAAGGTCTGGTGCTATCTCAAGGTTTATGTGTTTAGTGTGTAGTGGATGAGGGAATGATATGGTATGAGAGGAGAAAGTGTTGGACAGCTGACAGTGATAAGATGTTACATGAGTGGCTAGACAGAGGAGTATGAGGGTGAATGTGTATAAGAATAACAATTTTGATGCTTGATATAGTGGCAACATAGCATTAAAATTAGAAACAGGAAGATCCAGTTTATAAGGTAGTGTGTTAGGGTGTTGAATTCATTATAGGAGAGAACTGAAGTGATGTGTGGTGGTGGCAGATTAATGGATAATGAGAGAAAGAAGGTGGGGACAGGTATGTGCTGTATAAGTGACTAGATATGGGTGGGTTTAGTGTGGGTGTGGATTAATAATTGAGTACAACACCCCTTTTGGTATGTACCTTTCCAAATACCTGCAGCAATTGGATGGACCACTAAGGCTCCTCACAAGGAAAATTCAAGGTCATCAGCATCTGTCCTATGTGGATCCTATGAAATCACTGTCACTTTATTCTCTTTCATACAGACTACTGAGTGGTAATCTCTGCCTTGCATATAAGGCAATTTCTGACCCTGCTTTATTGGAAATGCTGCATATCTGCAAGTCAAATGGTACACGGGTTGCTCGCTATAAAGACCTTAACCTGATATGTGACATTAATAGAACCTGCTGAAAGGACAGATTTGCCTCCCAAAGGTTACCACACCTTTGGAACAGATTCCCACTTCATGGCAAACAGAGCACCTCACTGGCCCACTTCAAACATAATCTGGACGATTGGACGGGTCACCGAAAATTCACCCCAGTGGTTCCACCTGTGTCACTCTTGTACAGGAGCAAAAGATGCTGACCATGGAAATAAGGGTTGAACTTGGCTAGACTTGAAAGGGGCCCTAGGACCATTACCTTAGTAACTTCTTATGATCCTATATGGTGGTGGTTCTGATTGGATGTTAGTAATTGGTGGGTGAAGTTAGTTTTAAATAAGTTTAGATGCACTGGGGGTGTGTGGAATTGGGGGTAGGGTAGGGGAAAGGAGTGAGCCCAAGTGAAACGAGGGTGAATGGAGCGGGCAGAACCTAGCAACCAATAGACCAAATAGAGACAAGCTGCAAAAAACTTTCAGTTAAGCAAAGACAGCAGGTCAGTGTCAATATTTCTGGAATACCATTACCCTAAAGCATGTAATAACTGGAGGAGAGTCCATAGTTTTCTATCATTACTTAATAAGCAGACAAAAATCTGAGTGTAATATATGAAAATATAAAGATGCCTTGCTTAGATGGGTAAGTGGATGTGTGGTACAAATCTGATCAAGGGACTGATAGTTTTTTGCAGGTTATGTCTGCTTGGTCTATCAACATAGCAAAGACAGTGGGTCAGGATGACTATTCCCAGAATACCAGTATCCTAAAGCATGTAATCACTGGAGGAGATTCTGTATTTTGCTATCCCTACTTAATTAGTGACAAAGATCTAAATGTAATGTAAGAAAATATAAAGATATTTTTTTATTAGGGTAAGTGGATGTGTGGCATGTATTTGAGCAAGTGGCTTAGTAAAACTGACAGAAAGGTTAAAGAAAAATTAATAAAATATAGTGGGGGAAGGGGGACCTAATGACAACATCCAAGCTAGTGTGCACATCACGCCTCATCTTCTGCTTATTTACTAAATTAAATGAAACTTAACTGCTGAATCACAGTGGGAAAAAACATACACTGCAGAACGAGCACACTTTCCTGACTTAGGGTCAAGTTCCTGAAGGTGTAGAGTGAATTTTACATCAGGGACAGAGCACAGGTGAGGGGGAAGCACTCTTGGTTTGGAGATAACAGATTTAAGTGACTATAAAAGAAGAACAGTATAAGTGACAGGGATTAGAGGGTAAACCTGAGGTAAATGGAGCACTACCTTAAGTTGTATTGCTATAATTGCATAACTTTAGTTAGAGTCGATACAGTGCTGCAAGGAAACCTAGCTAGATAATAATATAACAGTGAGAAAGTATAAAATGTAGCAGGAAAGAGATATACAGAAAACAGCAAATACTACCTGCTAAAAACAATATACCATAACAACCATAAAAAATAACTGACATTGTATGCAAAATAGCAGTACAACAAATTCAACATTTCTAGTAATAGTGCAATAAAATGCACAAACTCATCTGTAAGAAGCACTCAATAAATGACTAGAATAACTAGCATTTGAATAAAGTGAAGGCTACAGTAATCTGAACTGAGTGGTAACAAGGTTAGCCCATTAGTGTTCTAAATAGTTATCTGAAAAAGGCAGCATTTTATAATTGATTTAGTCCAAGCTTTTGCTGTGCTTGTTACAGATAGCTACAGCGGTTAATATAGGTGTATAAGCTTATCAGTCAAACAACTGTAACAGGCAGCTCATTAGCATTTCACGAATTCTAACTTAATACTTGCTGTTTAGCTAGCATATTTACACACAATATCTTAAATGGGTACAGCAAAAATGTAAGCAAACAAAAAATAAAATGGAACAAAGGAAACTTACGTGGCAAGCACACTGTGCATTTATTAATAACATTCATATGTGTGCAGAAACTGCAGAATGTATCTGTCAACTATAGGCAAATATGGGGCTGTTTAAGACAGCTCAGTTTGATGCAGATAATCTGTATTCACTATACACATGGAAATGTTATGCTTGCATTGTAAATGTGGACTGATGTAGACTCACCTTGCTACATGTTTTCTATAAACAAGAGTTGTGGCTATCCCAGTAGCTCATAAGTTATCTTCCTCAGTCTCAGTGGGCTAAGCCCCACTCAAAGTAAGTAGAGAGAGAGAGAGACAGAGAGTGAGAAAGACCATCTCTGTTAATGTACATGCAACAGGGATAAGAATGTTGTCATTGTTGGCATGTATTTGAAACAAGCTAAAGCATACAATGTGCTCTATAATCTTCTCATCTGGGCTAAGGAAAGCATTGAAATGTAATAATCCTCAGTGGACTCCAATATACTGTCAATGTAACTATGACTCCTTAAGAAAATGTCAGGTATTAGAGTACACTGAACTTGTGCAGACTCCTATTGGATGACAAAGTCACAGATGCAGTCAAAGTGGTTGACTGGATATTAGCCAAAGCGCTCATTCAATTCTTTGAGACCAGCAGCCTTCCCAATACATTTATTGACCATCTGCCATACAAACAACTTGGATAGCATAATCTCAGCGTCTGGACCACCTTATTTTATATTTCACCTTTTTTATTCATATTCTTCTGCTTTCACAGTTGGAGAAGACACTTGTACACATGAGTTGGCCTCATTGGCAAATGCTGTGCATCTGTCTGTCCCAGCAGTGGCTGACAGAAGTTTCTACAGTGTTTATACTTAGGCCCCTTCTACTTGGACTGTTCTTCTCACATATAAAAGTGGGAAATGGGTTCTGGATATCCAGATATGCTGGTGACAAGACAGGGTACTTTCCATGTTTTCTACAGGTATCTCTCGCAAGTCACAAAATACACATGAAGTTATGCAGCAAATGGTCAAGCGCATCCTTTTACCACTAGACAGCCGATTGCCGAGTCCTCCTCAACTCCTCCCTTTCCCTGCCACATGACATTGGCTGTGGAACAATATTAGTTGTCTGTTAATCCTCAAAAGCCAGCAAGAGGAGTGCTTTTTGGCAGCAGAAAAGTCCACTAAAACCTGACTTTTTAGTTAGCTTAGCTCAAACTGACTTAAAAGTATGGGCACATGAAAGGAGCCCTGAAAGCTTTGGAAATTTGCCAGCTGTTATATCCTTAGCAGAACATAACCTATATAGCTAATTCTACTGCAGCAGTGATTTGGGACAGACAAAGAAATGAGGACAAAATAACAGAAGCCAAAGTAGCTCCAGTTACTGAAAAGGTAAAAGAGAACAGATCAGATTGGTACAGGCAGGAAGACGGCAAGCAGAAACAAGGGCATCCAGCAAAGAGGAGGATGGCTTGTGTGACACAAGACTTGCAACAATCAGGCATCAGTGTCAAAGATGGCAGGAGACTGGCAGTGAATAGGGAGAGATGGTGACAGTTGACACAATACTCCAACCACAGGTAGAAAATGTGATGATGATGACAATGACCTCAGCAGTGATCCACATGATGAAAATCACTAAATTATCATTAGTCTATCCAACTTTCCTAATGTTTAAAAAACAGTGAAAAGAAGATAGTAAACTCCTCTTTTTTTTTTCAGAGTGAGGATACGAAGGATTATAGAAGGGGACAACTTAGGGTAGAAACCAAGATAAACCTGAAAAGGGGAAGACAATTATTGTGGATGGGATCAACCCCTTGGCTGATCACAAGAAGCATTGATTTTAGGTGGTCTTCCAACAAATTAGAAGGAAAATATAGCATATGGTCTCTGAAGTGTTTACAAATAGGTGGGACTTTGGAAGAATCTACAATAAATGAAATGTCAGTTGGAGGAAAATATAAACATTAAATTTACAGTCTGAACTGTTATGTTTACAGAGGCAATAAATATAAATGGAAAGAGTGACAGACTGAGGCCTCCAATGAAAAAATGCATTGTAAGTAATTCACCAAAAAGATAAAGTATAGGAAGAAAACCTGGGGTTTTCTACAATACAAGAGAAATTGGAGGGACTGGACTGCATTAATCTTATGAAAGTATAAATAAGTAGCTAGAATGCTGCTCTAATGGAGGATTTGGTAATGAAGACGGCACATTGTACCTCTGCTTCAGATTTTTTTTGCCTCAAGAAAGCAGCTGTGACTCATATTGGTTGAAATGCAGTCATATCAGCAGAAGCAGCAGCATCTGGCAAATGTGGCAAAAAGGAAAGGTGTTAAATTGATGCCAAAGTATGTTCTCTTGTTGTTGTTGTGTCTTTCGACTTTTCCCGGTTAGGGGTCGCCACAGCGGAACTCCGGTCCGCTAATGATTGGCAGTAGATTTTTATGTGCCACGTTGCCAGCTCTGATGCACAACCTTCAACGAAGGTACGCTCATTCACGCATGTCTCCACACAGAAGACGCTTTAGCTGTGAATTGAACAGGACAACATCTTACTGTGAGGCGACAACGCTACCGCAGCACCAAACAGGAGTGTAGCTTTATTTCAGGTCAATGTCACCGTGAGGCAGTATGAGATCAGTTTTCAGAATATTATTTCCAGGTGAATGGAAAACATTTTCAGGGGTAACACTAAAGTGCAACAAAATCAAAACTGTTGTAGGAAAATACCCAAACCACAAAAACATTAAAATTATGCAGTCATTGAATAAAAACGTCAAATTAATGATAAAAGCTATACAAAATGTGTGTTTCTTGCAAAGGGACAAGCCCCACCACACCCAAACATTATGTCAACTCCACTGTTATACAAACTTGAACAAGGGAGAAATTTTCCAAAACAAATGTGTCACTGCCAGTTGAGGCGACACAGCAATTCTTAAAATAAATAAATAAATAAATAAAATAAAAAAATAAAAGTAAATAAATAAATAAATCCTGCAAAGAACCATTACATGGCATCCCAGCTGTCTGCATTCTAATTCATCAATCAATTTTTTTATTGTCTGTGTGCCGTGCATATATTTTACATCAGTGAAAAGATTATATAACTGTCCAGCATCTATGGAAGTAAAAGGGGAAAAAAATCACTCTGAGCTCCAGTGAACAAGGTAAAGGCAACACTATTTCTGAACCCCCTGCAAGTAAGGAGGGTTGAAAAGAGCTGTACCAGTGAAACCTTTTACCTTGTTCCAAAAGAAAATGCTCGAGTGGCAGAGAGAATCTTAAAAACTGACCATAAGAATAAGGACTAGCTTGATTTCTAACCAGATGTTTGTAATACAGGAACGTGAAGAAGACTTAACAGCTTAGTGAATTTAATGAATAGTAAAAGAACTGGAAAATATCACTCTTTATTATGGGCTGGTGAAACTGGGGGAAACCTGGAAAATGAAGTTCATTTTGTGCCAGTCAGGAGAAAGATGAAATTTAAACCATCACTTGTTCTGGTTAGGAATGTGAAGACCAAAAGTGAACTTGGCAAATGCTGCTGAGTTCTGGGAGTGCTGGTAGCACCGTTAGCACTGTGTGTACTGTGAAGTGTTAATTTCCACTATGTTGTGTTTGTTTCATCTTGGTGGCACAACTGAAATTGATGAATCCTACTCTGTTATTGCTATCCATAAGAGAACTAAATGGAGAAAATAAAGTGTTTTATTTTTCATTTTTTTATTGTGTTTTGTGTTAAATGCGTAGTATGTAGTACAAAGTTATTGTGGGGACAGATGTTAGATTTTTCTGGATTTTGAACGGCTTGATGTGTAAGGTAGGCAAGAAAGCATATCTGTAAATGTAAGGTATAAAAGCAAAAATATAGCAATGCATAATGTTTAGGCTGAAGTAAATATTTTTGTTAGCTGACTTGATTATTAACAATACACAAGAAAAATGTAACATTATGCATTTACATTATAGCCAGAGAAAGCTGGCATACTTCTCAGTTGCCCAAATGTTCACAGAATGTTCATATTTTTGGTCTGTTCCTCATATAAAATTTGTGGTTTTATGGCAAATCTTTGAAGACTGAAGTCATTAAATAATGACAGACATTTGAGTTTCACTTCATTTCCCTTTAGAAAACCATGCTAATGCAAACTTTCTAAGAATGTTAGAACAATTTTTAAAATTTGTCCCTATTTTGGGGCCTTTGTCGCCCTATTATTCTTGAGAGGTGTCATAGCTAGGCAGTGTTAAAACAGTGTTGCTATCTGTAGCTGCTGGTCGAGGGAGGGCTAGGTTATGACTATGGGTTTAGAATAGTTTATGAAAACCTCAAAGTTAACAATTTCTCTCAGGTTAAAGAATAGCTAAGGAATGGAGATAAAGGTTATTTTCCCCTCAAGTAAAATGTTTCAAAATGAAGCAGAATTAAAAGAGAAAGATGAATGGCAGTTTTTTTAGTGTATTGTGGAGGCACCAGCTGTTTTGTTTTTCATAAGCAGAGATGACTTGGGTGGCTTAGGGGAAATAGATTAACAGTTCCTTAATCCTCTAAACCAACTACCAAATCAGATTACAGGAGCACGCTGGTCTAGTGAAATCTACAAGAATTCAACTGATGCAAAAGGAAAATATCAGTCAAGATATGTTCGCATAGTCCATTCTGAGTACTGTTTTCATTTCTTCTCCTGCAAGTAGGTTAGGAATTAATCCTTAAAAGGGTAAGTAAATATAGTTTTGAGAGACTATACATGAAAAAGATAAAATGGAATGTTAAAATCCAGTACCTCTTGTGCAGAATCTTCCTTTTTCAAGGCTAGTCATTGATTTAGCTAAAACCTAGCTATTTGAAAAAAATGTCTGAATATAATATTTGGATGCCACCATAGGCAACGGCACATACTTTAGTGTGGGTAACCTTAGTTTTAGAGTTGATAATACTTGTGTAAGTAGCCACTGATTTTTGGAGCAGCTGCTGTTTGTAGTGGTAAAATCTGACAGCTCTCTGTGATAAAGGTGCAGGAGAGTCATAGTGACCTGAACTTTTTCAGAAGATTGTGACATGAGCTCAAGCAAAGTTGTGAAACTCCAACAATATCATAATCTTGGTGAGAATGTTGGAAGGTATGCAGAAGGTTTAATCAAGAAAATAAAAATAACATATCATATATCATATAAATGTATATATGTATAGATTGTAACCTTAAAAATTACAGAATAGCTGCATTGTCATTTTCAACTTGGACTGTAACTGGCTTTACAAGTGCAAAAAGCAGAGGATATTGGTCTGTATATAAACAAGAAGTAGATTGCCATGTTGACATACACTTGCATTGAAACAAACAGGAGTTTGATAAAGAGGATTTAATTGTGGATACTGGGCAGAATATAGGGGGCAGGGGAAAAAAGAATGTTTATTGATAGAATGAGTGACTACAGTTGTTGTAGAACAGGAATAAAAACAAAGATCATAGGCAATGAGGGGATATTGGCAGAGAAAGTTGTCCTTAGCATGCATCTGTATTTCTCCTAAGACTGCAGTTATGGAATTTAGAAGAATTTGGGGTAAATAGCAAGTTTTCATCAGGGCATCTTATTTATTCTTTACTCAGCCCTCATTAGGCCAGTCATTGAGTATAATGCCCCCTTGAACTGGAATACCCACAGAGACCTTCAAATATATGCAAAACATCAAGCATATCCTAAATCAGCGAATCCAGGTAATAGCAACTATAGCAACGGTCAAACACAACAACAGTCGACCAATATGGATGACGTCAATCCGCCGCTTGAGGGTGATGACGATGACATCCGCACAGAAGGCGAGGAAAATACGGAAGAAGGCGGAAGATGGTCGGATCGGTTAAGGAATCAAAGTGAAGCGAATAACCAGCGAGAATTTCAAAAGACAGGCGCCAGACCCAAACAGACTTTTTTGGGACTAACTGCGGGCAAAAAACGGAGAATTTAAATTGCATCATCGATGAAGCAGCGAGAGCACAGACAGCAAGGGGTGTTATCCCAATACCACACGTACTTTCTTCAATGGTGGATTTAGAACAACAACATCACACCATGAGTAAGTCCCGTATAAACTTTAAAGATATATCTGCCTGTACACAGGACAATTGCAATAATTTAACGTCTTCTTCTGATGATTATGTATCTGATATGAATGTGATGTATGATGATAGTAATGTACAAGAATACAATAATAGTTATTGTTTTAATACTCAATTGCTTCAAGCACAAAATAACAATGAGCATGATAATATACTACTAGAATTAAGTACGTATCAATATAATGAAGAAAACTTAAGCTATGATGGATATAATGGAAAAGATAAAAATGGAGATGGGCATGTAACAGCAAGTTTAGACAATCAGAACTATTTAGTTAATTTTCATATAAATCAAAATCCAGATAATTACATTATACAAAGTGATAACAATATGCAACTACACGATGTAGATATATCAGTATGTTCAAATCTGAATACTACAACAGAACATAATGTGCATTTCTTATGTAATCCAAGTGTTATAATGAATACAAAGAAAGATTACAAAATATATAATTATTCTTCCAAGGACATTACAGCAGCATATGCAGATTTATTTTCAAAAGGACTTAATTTTGTCCCATGTATTAAAGGCAATATGGTACAATCTATATTAGATTTAAAGTTATTTTCTAGAAAATTAAATTTAAAGGTATACTTCAATAACAACATTGAATGTCAAGCTGGGGAAAATAATATGTTCACGAAACCAAGTCTATTCAATCCACCCATGAATGATGAAATTATGTATTTTGAAAGGAGAACTGAATATGACATAAGACAATTTTATAAAAAATACAAATACAATAAACATGTCAACATTACAACAACTGAAAAACAGCTTCTTAAAGATATACAAAATGATCCAACATTAAGAGTCATGAGACCCGATAAAGGTAATGGTATGGTCATATTGGATTACAACGATTATAGCCTATATATGACTAACATGTTAATGAGTAAAACATATGTAGAAATAAGTAGAAATCAAGTACATATAGCATACAAAAGAATTGCAACAATGTTAGAAGATATGTTATACCAAGGGGGTATCACTGAAACAGAATATAATTTTTTGAGAAATGAATATCCAGTAATCAGTGGTATCTTCGGAATACCAAAAATACACAAAGGCCTTGATAATTTGGATTTCAGGCCTATAGTAGATGGAAATAGAAGTGTCACATGTAATATAAGTAAATATTTGGATCATTTCTTTAAGGAAAGCATGAAATCTTTCAGTTATATTACAAAAGACTCATGGGATTTTTTGAGTAGACTAAACCAAATAACTATGAAAAAAGAATATGTTTTCATTACAATAGATGTAGTAAATTTATTTACTACAATACCCCATGATGTAGGCCTATTGTGGCTGGAAGAACAACTTTTTTTGACAAAACTATATGAACAAGATCAAATTAATATATTAATAAATTTAATGGAAATAGTACTTAATAATAATTATATATTCTTCGAAGGTAGCTATTTTCAACAAATCAGTGGGGTAGCCATGGGGGCACCTTGTGCCCCCATGTATGCAAATTTAATAATGAGTTATTGGGAACAAAACTATTTATTCACAACAGAGTTTCGTGAACATCTTATTATGTATACCAGATATTTGGACGATATTTTTATCATATGGAATCCAAATAATAATATAAATATATTGGACACATTCTTACAGTATATCAATAATACAGTAAAATTTCTGAAGTTCACTTATAATGTCCAAGAAAATAATATTAACTACCTGGATGTAGATATAACACATGACAAACAAACAAACATTTTGAACACAAAAATACATAGAAAACCTACATTTTCAAATGCGTACTTGCATTTTGATAGCTGGCACCCTGGCCATCAGAAAAAAGCCATTATTAAGGGGCAGATGGTCAGGGCAGCCAGAATGGTCAGCGAAGAAGTTGATTTCTTAGAAGAAATGAAATACATCATGCAATTATTCATGAATAGGGGATACCCAGAACAATTTTGTGTTCAAATATATGAAGAAGTAATAAATAAAAGAAAAAATGGAACATATACGGCAATTTTAAAAACTGGTGCAATATCAATCAATAATGAAAATAAAATAGATGAACAATCTTACAACAACATCCCATTATATATCATTAAATTTGATGATTGTTCCAAAGATATAGAACACATTATTAAGAGAAATTGGGATTTCTTTGTCAATGATAAAATTGGGAGACAAATATTTTTTGGAATAATAAAATTTGTATATAAGAAGAGTCCTTCCTTTAAAAACATATTAGAAAACAAAAGAAATACTGGAAAATATACAAGTGCAAGAAAAGGAAATTTTAGATGTGGAACATGTAGGACATGTAGTTATATTCATGAAACAGGTACTAATATTATGATTAATGAATGTAACATAAAAATATATGGGCATTATAATTGTCAAACAATGAATATAGTATACATAGCCTTGTGTCAACAATGTAAGGCGTTTTACGTGGGAAAAACGAAAAGAAAATTTAGAGAACGAATTAAAGAACATTTATTAGATATTCAGCATCAGAAAAATAGTAATGCTTTAGCAAGACACATTATGGAATACAAAGATCATACCTTTAAATTTATGGTTGTAACTCAAATTAAACAGGACTTACAAGGAAGGACTACTATATATCACTTGGATATGGAAGAATTAAAATGGCAAATATTACTTAATTCATGTATACCTCCGGGTATAAATGAATACATGACTATAATGCCAGTATTAAAATTAAATAGAATATATAATACATGATATACGATACCAACTATATACATTGTATTATATTTACATTTCATTAAACATATTAAAAAATAATACAACAATATCAAATTATTGGAATAAATTATGGACATATATAATATTATGAATTTAATAATCAACAGGTTGCATACTATATATATATAATAATACACACACATCAATTGTATTAAATAAGATATATGCACATAAAATACTCCATTGTAATATAGTTAAGTCAATTGATAACAACTATATACACTAGTAGTATATATATATATATATTTTTATCATAATTTATACATAGATTTCATGGTACATAAAATATCCATATAGGAACATTTAACAACATATAGGTTCCAATAAAGTATATTTATGATAGTACATATATAGAACATTATTATCACATATAGGATCAATACATCATTCATAATGATTTTTTGTAATATTTGGTAGAATAAGCATATACATAATTTACAAATTGATTACTTGGATACCTTGTAAGTTAATTTTAAGTATATAACTGTACAAATTATTTTGTTAAAGTACACATGAAGTAGTGATGTATTAATATGTGTTGTATTTAAATGACAAAGTTTTAAACAATGCCATTTCCCTTTTAAGAATGTATGGCGGGAAATTAGGTTAATAATTGAATGATTATTGAATAATCAGCAATGTATAAAAGAGTGAGGTAGAATGATAGACTGTATTCTGAAGAAGTTCGCAAGGATGAAACCTAGGTCAACAATAAAGCAGTGTTCGTGAAAAAGGTGGTTACAGAGTTTTTCCTGTGGCTTTTTGGAGTTGGTTAGTACCTGCAAGTTTTGGTTTGGAATCTGTTTCATCTCCTTATTGGCATCGGCCTCACCTTGCTTTTTACATCAAAATACCCACAGAGAAACCTTACTAAAAGAATACAAGGCCTAAAAAATATGTCCTATGTGGCTGAACTCAAAGCCTTGTCACTATATTTTGTATCCTACAGACTGCTTTGAAGTGTCTGTGTCTGGCATACAAGGGATCCTGTGACCTAATACTGATTAATTTACTGCACAACAACAAGTCAAATGGCATCAGAAATACTCTGGCTAGGAAATCTAAATCTCGTCTGCAGCATTAATAGAAGGGCTTGGAAGGACAGGTATATATCACAGAGGGTACAGCTGCTCTGGAACATACTCATCCACATCCAAGTACAACAAAGCTCATCCCTATCTATATTCAAGCACAAACTCTATGTATGAATGGGAAACAGAATATTTAACCCAGGATTGCCCCCTGTACTAGTAACGGACAGTGGCCACCCCTAATTTCTTTATCCCATGCATCGGTCCCCTCTAATTATCTATGCATTGATCCCAGTTATTCTCACTAGAGATAATATATAATTATTGACCATAGGGTGGGGATAAATTAATTCAAGCAGCAATAGGGAATTTGGCTAGGCTTAAAATGGCCTGCAAGGGCAGCTAGCCTATTACTTACCTCTGAACCTATAAAACTATGAAGAGATAAAGCCTCCTGACTGTTAATATGAATAAACAAGTAAAATTGGCTGATAACGCATATATGCTTTCAGACAGCACTGGAAAAAAACTTTCCCCAAGCTCAATCTAATACTGAGATGTTACTGATGTAAAAATCATGGCAACAAGATCTGCAGAGTCAGCAAGGAGCAGCAGACAAGAAAAGGCAAGAGGTTGGTTGTTACCAAATGATAACTGTCTCCTGTGAATAAGCCAAAGGCTATCCAGTGTATGGATTATACCAATTAAATCAATATGATCAATAATTAATACTTGATCTCAAGTTATATTGTAAAATGTTAACTTGTGTGCTTGAATGTTTTTATTTAAGAAGCAATGTTAAACCAATTTGGAGATCAATATTAGATAGAATAGTTATTTGTAATATATGGATTTACATGCTTAACAATGGCAAGTCATTGAAAGTTAAATGTAAGCACTGATTGTCTGACAAAAAGTTAATTTATTCATATCATATAAAATTAAAGTTATGTACTCATTATAAATATCTGTGTTGTTCATTTTCATTCTTTCTCAGTGTATGGGTCACTGATCCCACCTCAGATCTGACCTGTCCACATACTGCAGACTTACAGATCCAACTCTCGAGCTCCTGCCTCTACCAGTAATGCCCCAGTCAGCCTACAATACTTCAGACTGAGTTTGCTGCCTAATAGATCCTAAGATAGACTAGAAGGAAGGAAATAACAGTAAAGCTAGGGCTCAAACTTGGAACAAAATGTTCCAAAATATCCATAAGAACACTCCAGAAGATGAAAGGAAGGAGGATGGGGAGTGGAGGAAGAATGAAAATGGACAACACAGATGCATGGTTATGGTGAGTACATAACTTTAGTATCTGATGTTGTCCTTTTCATTCTTCCTCAGTGTATGAGACCCACTACGTGAATCTTGGTTGGCCCTCATGGAAAGATATTGTGGACAACTGCCAAACCAAAAGCAGCTTTGCTTCTAGAATTCAAATCCAGTTTGTAATGAGCAATAAAGGTATGAACATTAGACCAGGTAGGTGCTGCGCAAATGCCCCCAGTGGAAGTTCTTGACCAGAAGGCAGAAGAAGTGGTCATAGAGCTAGTTAAATGAGCCTTAGGAGGCTTTGATAGGGAGATACCTTGCTGAGTATATACTAAAGATATGTAGTCAGTAATCCATTTGGCCAGGGCAACTTTAGAAATTGGTGATTCCAGCCTGTTCAGTGAGAAAGTAACAAACAGCTGGTCTGTTTTCCTGAAATCCTTTGTCCTGTGTAGATAAAAAGTAATTGTCTATGTACATCTAAAAGGTGTAGCATGTACTCTCCCTTATTTGAAAAAATTAGGGGGGGGAGACAAGCAAATGAATGGTTTGATTGATATTTGATTCAGTGGCTACATTTGGTAAAAAGGGTGGATTGGTTCACAAAGTAACTCTGTCTTTGTGAAAAGTAATGTAAGCAGGTTTTGATGATAGAGCTTGGAGTTCAAAATTGTCCTTGCAGATGTAATAGCTACTTGAAATGCTGTTTTCCAAGACAACGATTTTTAAATCAGTTTTGACTGAAGGTTCAAAGGTTGTTGGAAGTACGACTGTTAAATTCCAAGGAGGTGACAAATCTTTCACTGGAGGCCTGAGTAAGACGGTGCCCTTTAGTAAAGTTTTGCACAATTTGGATGAAGCTAAAGAGGAAGCTTTTTTCTCCTGAATAAAAATTTGATATGGCTGCTAATTGTACTTTGATTGTGGAAAAACTAGTACCTTCTTGAAATATAGATGCTAAAAATTCCAAATCCAAAGAAATAGGAGCAGTAAAAGGGTCAATTTCTTACTTAAGAACCCAAATTGAAAATCTTTTCTACTTACTTATGTAGATCTTCCTTGTATAAGCTTTCTGTGAAGATAAAAGTATATGTTAAACTGGGGAGGAAAGCCTGGGCTGTCTAGCTATTAATGGACATGGAGAAACCATGTAGTTAGTTTGAGGCCTGGAATACTGTGATGTTTCATCCCTGAAGGATGCGAGTGAAGGTCTGGACTGTGGTCCAGTATCCATGGTGGATAACAAAGATGAGACCAAAGGAAGGGAAACCACACTTGGAATGGCCAGAAGGGGGCAATGAGGATAAATGAGCTCTTCAACCTACATGCTTTCTGTAGGAATTCTGGAATTAGAGGTAATGGGGTATAGATATGTAAAGGGAAGGCTAAATGTTGACTAGAGCATCTCTTGGAGACTCCGCCTGAGTGGGAATTAGAGCAAAACATCTGCTGCCCTTGTTGTTGTGGGGAGATGCAAAGAGATCGCAGTAAGGTTGGCCACAATGGTGGAACATCTTCTCCACCACTGATTGATTGAAAGACCACTCATGAGGTAACAAAATGGACCGGCTGAGTTTGTCTACTAGTACATTGGATTTCCCCGGAATGTGCATTGCCACAAGAAAGCAGTTGGAAGAGATCACCCACTGCCACACTATCACTGCCTCTCAGCAAAGGGGGTAAAATCAGATCTCACTTATTTGTTGATGTACCAGATCACAAACATGTTTATTTATTTTTATTTTATTTAACATTTGTTTACCAGGAAAGTCTGACTGGGACAGAGCCCATTTTCTGTGGAGGCCTGGGGAGAAATGCACCAGATGCATGTCTTTGGAATGTGGGAGGAAACAGAAGCACCTGGAGGAAACCCATGTGAATGCAGGCAGGACATGCACACTCCACACAGATGGCACCCCAGCCTGAGAATCAAACTGGAGAACCTCTTGCTGTGAGGTGACAATGCTAACTGCTGCACCACTGCACCACCTATATGTAGTCAGTTTGTATTGCAGTAGTCCCTAGAGGGAGAACATGTTGAAAGGCCTGCAATGCTAATAGGGCTACTCTAATCTCTAGGACATTGATATGCAAATTGGTCTCTTGGGGGGACTGCGCACCTTGGATCATCTGTCACAAGACATGCCTGCCACTCCAAATGGAAAGCATCCGCGGTCACCATGGCAGCTGGAGGAGGCAGAATGAAAGAACAGTCCAGGCAAATCTCATCCAAATGAATCCACCAACAGATAATTTTTTCCATACTTGAGATATTTTGACTGAGAAGGATAGAGGATGTTGCAGAATAGATCACTGAACAGCTAGAGTCCTTTGGAGAACATACATATGGTAATGTGCCATAGGAATTAAGGTTATGGCCACTGCTATTGAACATAGAGCCTGAAGAACAAGTCTGGCTGGAGGAGCAGGCCAAACAAGAATTTGCTGAACATGGAACTTGTCTGTGTCCACAAGATGTGTAGGAAGAGCAGCAATCTGACTTACTGTGTTCAAATGGGCACCAATGAACTCTAGGCTCTGTAATGGTTGAAGTTCTGCTTTGCAGATGTTGACTGAAATGCCTATTCTTTGACAAAGTTGGAGCAAATAGTTCCTGGATTGTTCTGAGAGATGCCTGTTTGGGGCAGTGATAAGCCAGTCATCTAAATATGGAAATGCTTGGAATATCATTAGTCTCAGGTGAGCTGCTACAACTGCCATACAGTTGGTAAAAACCCTGAGGGGGATGCGGTAAGACCAAAGGGCAGGGCTCTGAGCTGATGGTGACTGGCTTTCAACCAAAAGTGCAGGTATCTTCGGGATTGTCTGTTCATCTTGATGTGATAGTACGCATCCTGAAGATTGATTGAGCACATCTAATCTTACTTGCACCAAAATGGCATGATAGATTGAACCATGACCATTTGGAACTTTGACTGCTTCATAAATTGGTTCAGGTTGCTTAGTTCCAAAATTGGTCTCAGGTCTCCTGTCTTCTTTGGCACTAAAAAAAAGTCTAATGGGATCTCCTGGATGACTCTTTTTTTCTAGCAGCTTTTGAACCTCCTGAGCTGCAGCTTCTCTCTGAGTGGGTGGGACATTGGGAAGCTTTCTTTTTTCTGTTGGGGGAATCTGAAAAAAAAATGATATGAAATAGCATCTGGATAGTATTTTTAGCATCCAAGAATATTTTGTTATAGAAGCCCAGACATCTGGGTGTAAGGACAAGTGCCCCTCGACTGCCTCAAGAGATGAGCAGTCGGGCAACCTTTCAGGATTGCTGAAAAGGTCTATCTAGAAAGGAATCTCAGAAACTCTGGTTTTGTAGGCCTCCTCTGCCATGACAACAGCATCTTCCATTTGAACTTTCCCCTCTGCCTCTGAAGGAGTTGTCCCTGTATGAATCCTGGAAAGATTCCCTGGGATTTATGGAATCACATTTTTTTGCTCCCTCTTTGATTCCAGGGAAAATGATCATTGAGGGGTTGAAAAGCAAATCCCTATGTCAGACAGGGTCTTTCCTTCCTGTTCACTGCTGGAAAATTGTTCCTTTACAGAAGGGACAAACAAAGACATTCCATCAAAAGCAGCATTGATGAAAGAAGACTTGAAACACTCATTAAAATCGCATAACCGCATCCAGGCATGTCTCCTAATGGCAATGCCTGAACCAACAGCCCATGAGCTACCCTCTGCAGTATGGGATTTTAACCTCATGGATGCATTGGAAATGGATAATAGAGTGGCTAGTTATGAAGATGATCTCTTATAGTCCTTCACAGGCATGGACTGAGAGAGATTTGGAGAACTCCTTGGTCAAATCCCTCTGCAGTCTTGTGAAGTGCACTAAATAATTCAAGGACCTCATGGCAAAGGTCACTGAAGCAAATATGCACTTTCCAAATCTGTCCAATGCCCTTGACTATCAGGTGGATGGACAGAAGAGCTCTGTTCTCCTAGCTCCTTTTTTGTGGCTGCAGCAGCAGCCATAGCATCAAAAGGGACTCATTTGCTCCAATGGGTTTACCCTTCAGCAGTGCCAAAATTTTGCCTGGACATTAGGGAACTGGTTTGACAGACCCCGGTTCCTTTCATGCCTGGTGACAAACTAGGTCGATAAGCTCATCAGTTGGTGGTGTCACCCAATACATAGATGGGCTGGAATCAAAAGCTTCCAGAAAAAATGACTCCTTGGGGAGAGAGTATCTGAAGACCATCCACCGTTTCACTTAAGCATCTCTAGGATGTCTCCAAATAAGATGTCATCCAGTGGAGACCTGAGGGACCCTTCCCATTCATCAAAGTCAGTATCCTCTGTGAGGGATTCCATAGGGGAGTCTATGTGGCTCCTTTTGCACATTCTCTTTTGGGGAATCTCCTTGGTAGGGATGCTTTGGGGAAGTATCTGAAGAAAGAGAAAGTTTCTCTAGAGGACATGTCTGGATGCTACTTGGTACCAGCTGTCCCTGTGGAGTATGTCTGATGGGATCAGAGTTTGGACCTGCTGGAGGAAGAGATATAGGATCCGAGGAAGAGACAGAGATCAGATCTCTTGGAAGAGAAAGAAAGCCCTGTCCACTACCTGAAATGCAGACTGACCAGGAGAAGCCATGGCAGGCTGCACCAGGGCCTAAACCTCTGAAGCAGCCAAGCCTTAACCCTGCCTGGATCCATGTCTCATGGAGGAAGTCAGACCCAAGCTTTCTATCACCAAAGCTCCGAGTGGCAAGGATGGCTCAGACAACATCAGAGTAGACCCTGGTCCCCCAGATCAGAAGCCAAGACTCATCCTGGTCTAAGGGGATAGTAGTGAAACTAGTTAGACAGACTGGTGGAGTGGAAGACCTAGTTATCTTTGGATCTGACATCGAAACTCTCAGGGCTTTCAGATCCAAGGGCTCCAAAGCCATGGGATGGAATAGAGAAAGAGAAATCACTACATGGGAAGTGGTGGGAAGGATCATGGATCTGATGGGAGATGCAGATGGAAAATAACCCTCATCTGAATTTGAGCTATGAGGAATTTCCTCATTATTCTATTCACATTGACCTCGGAAAGACTTCTGGAGGATCTAATGGATGAGGATGTTGACTGAGGTCGCGATTTTCTCCTCAGTGTCATTGTAGAAATGGGGAATGGAGATGAGGAGATACTGGGTCAGTTGTGAACATAGGTGAGTGAGTTTGAGGAGAATTCAACAAAGTAATGGTCAGATCTGAGGTTTTTGGATTGAAGTGTTGCTTTGGAGATTTCACCAGAACAACAGTAGGAACCAAGGATTTGGGATGCGATGGTTTTCTTTTAGGATCCGATGAAATCAAATTCAAAGTTCTTTGGATCTTTTGAGAAGACTCTGACAAAGCCATAGTGAAAGTTGAGGTTTTCAGGGATTGAGTAGGGGATCTCTTTTGCGACTCCGAAGAAGGTTTAGGATGTTTAGTGGGGGTTTGAGTCCCTGCCGAAGAAGATGAAAATGGAGGCAGCATTCCCTTAAGGACTAATTTATTTCTTCTGTTTGAAATTGCTCTAAAGTTAAATGCAGCACAAACAGAGCAATCAGTATTCAGGTGTGTTGCTCTTAGGCAATAAACACACTCCTGATTGGCATCAGAAATTGGAACATTATGGCTAGAGGGAGGAGCTTGAGAGTTGGATCTGTAAGTCTGTGGTATGTGACTGATTCGGATCCGAGGTCACATCCATGATTCATACATTGAAGAAGAGTGAAATGGACAACATTAGATTATAGTCATCAACCTCCCTTTTTCCCATTGTTTTCCTACATGGGGTTGGGATGTCATGTTAACTGTCACCATCTATCTCAATTCAATGCAACACTCCTGCCTTCTTTGCCACTCATGCTGGACTGTCGCAGATCTTCTCTCACACAATCCCCCACCTCTTAGTTAGACACCCTCATTTCCTTCTTCCTGTCTGTCCCTCTTCTTCACTAGATTGTGTTTGGCTTTTCTGTACATTTGCCCCAACCACCATAGTCTTTTCTCTTTGATCTTTTCTGGAATTAGAGCTACTTTGGTTTCTGCTCTTATGTCCTCATTTCTTTTTCTATCCCACAGTGTGCATCCTACCACCCATCTCCGGCTCTTCATTTCGATTATCTCTAGCTTTCTCATCTGATCTGCCTTTACTGCCCAGGTTTCTGTACCACACAATAATAATAGTCACACCACTATTTTGGACACCTTACTTTTCAGCCTCTTTGGCATTCTTCTGTCATACATTATACCTGACAATATGTTTCATTTGGCTGCAGTCCAACTGATTCTAGCTTTGACCTCTTCATTCTGATTTCCATTCTCATCAACCACCCCTCCCAGATACTTGAAGCCATTAACCTATTCCACTATCTTCCCTTCTATCTCAATTCCCAGCTTCTTCTGATTTCCCAAAATTGCTGCCATCGCCACTGTCTTATCTATACTTAAATTTAATTCCATGTACCTTCACTTTTGTATTTCATTCCCCTATCCTTTGCTGAAGTTCTTGCTAAGTCTGTAATGACACATTGTCTGTATACAGCAACTTTGCTGATCTTTCCTCTCTGACCTGTTTACTAATGTAGTCCATCACCAGTATGAACAGCAGCCGGCTCAGATCTGAACTCTGGTGCACACCCACTCTCACTGGGAACCATCTGTTAGACTGAACACTGTTCGTGCTTGAGTTATTGGGTCCTTGTACACAGCCTGCACTAATTCTACCAACGTTTCTGGGACTTTGAAACACTGAAATACTATCCAAATCAGCTTTCTTGGGACCTTGTCATGTTTTCTCAAAGTCTAGGAATGCCCAGTTGGACTCTTTCCTCATCTCTAGCTTGTTCTCAACTATTTGTCTCACTGCAAACATCAGGTCAGTTGTGCTGCATCCTGATCTGAATCCAAACTGCTTGTCTCCCATCTTACTTTCTACTACTCTGCGTATCCATATATCAGTCACTCTGCAGAATTTTCATGCAATGTGACAGGAGTCTGATACCTCTGTACTGCCCAGAGCTGTGGATGTCCCCTTTGTTCTTGTATACTGGCATGAGTATGCTTATTTTCCAGTCATCTGGAATACACCTTTGTCTCCATACTGCTATGAGTACCCTCAGGAGCCATTTCTCTCCTATCTCACCCAGCATCTTTATCATATCTGCTGTGACCTCATCTGAGCCAGCTGCTTTCCCTGATTTCATTTTCCTACGTATTATTCTTACTTCTTCAAGGGGGGGGCTCCTCTTCTTCTATCATTGTTGGCTGTGTCTTAGGCAGTACAGCTTCTGAGGGGTTTTCTTCATCCATAAGCTGCTGGAAGTACCCCTTCTATCTGCTGTTGATGTCCTGTGGACTGGTGAGCAGGTTGTTGCTAGGATTCCGTATGAAGGGTGTCTATCTTCTTTATCTTTTTGTCTTTGTCTTGCATCAGATCATGCAATTCTAAAATGGCTGCTGAAATAAGAACTGAACCATACATGAAGATTGCACAGTAAGTAAAAATAAAAATGCAAAAGAAAATTGCCATAACTTGGTTAAATCAAATAAACAAAGAAAAAATGTAAGACAGCAGATGGCATTGATGTTTTGGAATTATTGCCTGGATTTTAGTGAATTAAAAAATGGTTAGTTCTTTCTGCTGTCTCACGTGTTTCTTCTTTCTTTATTTTTTTTTTTATTTATTTACACTTTGTTGAATGGATTAGTCCCACTAGGTCAATGGCCTCTTTTCATGGGAGACTCGAGGTGGTATTTATACTGGCTAGAGAAAATTTGGCCAGGACACTTTTCCTAGTTTTTTTCGATGACTGACACCTTCTACATCCACCTGACCTACCATGAAATGAGGCAGATGGAGCCTTGGTTTAACTTCTCATCTGGAGGATGGCACACTCAGGAGTGCAGCACCCCCCCTTATACTGCACTGCAGTGTCTGAACTGGGAAATTAAATCAACTACCTGGCGTGGGAATAGGAACTACAACCTTCTGCAACAAGGGTGACTGTGCTAGCTGCTGAGCTACTGAGATTTCTTTAAAATGAAAATGTGATATTTGATAACAATTTGCAGAAAAAAATAATAAAAGACTAAATGCAGGGGTAAAATGGCAATATGCTTCCTGTGCCCAGACCTTTTTGCTCACAACTCTAGAATAATGATGAATACCTGTAACTTCTGAATCTGATTTCACAGAGCTCTATCTGGAGGAGTAAATAGGACACAGTCCACAGCTGTATCCTTCTAGACACCTGATAGCAACACTACCTTCATAATCATGACTCCAAAGGAAGACCTGAATCTACAGGCCACACCTAACATGTACTGTTCATCAAAAATGGTTAGGGACAATCAGGCAGCAGACAAGCAAATGTAATTCAAAAATACATTGTTGAATAAAGTTGTCAAAGCAGAAACAGCCTAGATGAAATGTGCTTTAAGCTATCCTTGTAGGGGGTCTACCACAATTGTCATTACAAAAGACAATGCAATTAGAGAAACATTTAAGCAGACACTGTTTAGTATCCTTTTGACTTTCACATCCTTTTATGAAGGAAAAAAAAGTTGGTCGTCTTTCCTTCAAGGTTTGGCCATTTTCAGACACTACCTGATCTGTCTTTGTACAGCCATGCAGCTAAGGCGATAATTCCTTTGACTGGTGTATGGGGGAGTACATTTGTGTAAGTGCACTTATCTATAACAGTAGATGTTTAAAGTCCTCACTCTTGCAGTAGCCTTTAGGCTATATGGGTTGTTTTTCTGCCCTGGAAAAAACTTCTCTGGCACCTTCTCGTACCTTCTCTCTGACTGCTCACTGACTAGCCCCAAGGAGGGAAATCAGAGTGAAGACTTCTTCAGAACTTTCTTAACCCATAAAGACAAAGAAGAGCTTAACTATCCTGAACCAACAAACAATAACAACAGTGAAGTGCATTTGTATAAAGTAGAAACAGAAAGAATCCCACTTCATATCCCAACTACAACTATATAGAAGAGTAGGAGGATGGAGGGTGGTTGTGACTACTGTAACAGTGAAGAATTCAAACATCTACTGTTATAGGTAAATTAGGTAAGTATAAATTAACAATTGTACTATGTCCATCATTCCCATTGCTACAGTAGCCTTTAGACTATATGGGTTGATTACCAAAGCCTATCCAACCTAAGCGGAGGAAAGATATGGATCCAGGAGCTCCTGGAAAATTATCCTATCAAAGCTTGAGCTGGACCTTAAAAGGAATCCAGTGCGTAATGCTTTGTAAATGTATGAAGAAGGACATGCTTGTAACAGCCTCTAGAATGTTTCTAGAATCAACCACTTTCCAGTATACCATCAATGAAGACAAGGATCTAGTAGAATGTGCCATGTTACTGCCGATAATGGATTTACCATGGTGGGAATAACAAAAAGCAATAGCTGAGGACAACCACCTGGAAGTTGCTTAGACACAGGATGTCCCTTTTTGTCCCACAAAAAGATAGCTGATCAGCTTTTTCTAAAGGACTTAGTTCTGTTAAAACAGTACCTGAATTGTCTATACATATCTAGAGTATGCCAAATCATTTCTCCCTGATTTTTAGGTTTTAGGTAGCAAGCTAGGAGGCTTGACTAAAAGTAAACTATGAAACCAATTTGGGCATAAAAAAGTGGGTTGTTCTTAATGTGCCCTTATCTGTGGAATATGAGTTAAAGTTCACCCGCCATGAGATCTTGCACCTCAGATACTTTTCCTGCAGATGTCAGAGCAATATTGAGTACAGCTTTCCAAGGCAAGTACCTTACATCAGCTTGATGAGCAGGTTCTTATGCTGACGCAGTCAACTCTTTCAGCAGAAGGTTGAGATCCCATGGAGGAATAACATGTATATGAGGAATTCTCAGGTGTAAAATTAATTTCAGAAACTGTTTTACCATAAATAGAGAAGAAAGAGGAGGATACACAGATGTGTTGGAAATGGCTACAAGATGAATGTTTAGAGAGGAATAAAAGAGGCCAAAAGATAATAACTCATCCAAATATTTGAGCACCAGTGGTATAATATCCATAATTAAAGGGGAGACCCAATGTTGCACGGGCCAAAAATTGGGTTACCATGATTTTTGGGGTATCCTTTTGATTCTTCAAAAGTACCCTGGATATCCATGGAAAGGGTTGAAATGCATAAGGGAATATTCCTTTCTAAGGAAATGAAAATGCATTTGTTTTTCCAGGCTTGCTTGCAAGGAGCCCTGGAACAATACCTGTTTAATTGTCAGTTTTGAAAGGAGGTAAATGGTATCCACAAATGGACCAATTCCAGGAAGACCCCTTCTTTCAATTTCCATTTGTGAGGGTCTGTCTTGGTCCTGTTCAGCTTGTCTTCCACTATCTTTTGCTCTGATGGAATTTAAGATAATTTGGGGGGGGGGGGTTAAGCAATGCTGAACAGCTGACTCCCAAACTATCACTATCAGCGTGCAGAAGGGGTATGATCTTGTACCTCCCTTCTTCTTTAAGTACCACATGACTGTGGTATTGTCTGTAATAATTTGAATAGGTCCTGGAAACCATAGGTGAGCTTCAATGAATGGATCACAGACAACAATTTAAGCTGATGTGCTTTGGTCTGTCTGAAGGACTCCCATGATCCTTGCAATTTTACCCCTCTGGAAACAACTCCTCAGGCAAAATCTGATGCTTCTGGGGTTAATTTGGGGACTAAGGGCAGAAGGGAGGACCTGGGTTCAGTTGAATTTGCTGTCTTCACCAATGCAGTTCCCTTTTTATAAAGTTCAGGATTGTAATTTGATACTCCAGAGAATGCAAGTGTTGAGTCCATGTGTTAGTTTTTAGAAATAATTCTATCTTTCTTGTGTGTAATCTAGCTAAAGGTATCACAAGAAACATAAAAGCTATGAATCCTAGGATCCCAAGAAATTATCTTAATGAAGCCTGACACTCATTGCAGAAGTTCTGGAAAAACTTCAGATGAAGATCTGCCTTGTCTTGTGTTAAAAAAAAAAAACACGTTGAAGAGAAAAATATATAATGCATCCCAGATACACAATCCTGTGAGATGAGTCAAGGAGGATTTTGCAATATTTATATGGAAGCTCTGATTGGTCAAAACAGGCATAACACATGTTAATGACTCGACATCTAGATTAAGATTCTACAAAAAAAGCAAATTGTCTATAAAAAGAAAGATGTGAATACCATTCAGTCTCCAATAAGCTATCAGTCGGGCTAGACATTCTGTGAATACCCTTGCAACTATATATAAATGAAAGGATAATGCAGAAAACTGGTAGTGAGACACAGATATTTCCTGAAGTCAATGGCTAAGGGAACATTGCAGTAAGCAACTTTTAGGTCTAGAGTTGCCAAGTAACTCATGTGAGGAATGAGAGATAGCAGGTTCAGTAAGGTCAACATTTTGAACTTTGGAACATTCATGTATAGATTAGAAATGAAAAATATGGTACTGGTTTCCAAGAAGCCTGTTTTATTGGCCCTTTGACTTAAAGGCACTGATTCTAAGACTACCTGGGTGTGAAAAGACTGAAGCAGCTGGGAAAAAGTATGTTTGGTTTGGAGTGTTGGAAGTTATTCCCCAAAAGGAGGTTTTTGTATCCAGTGCTATCTGTAACCGTTCTGCATCACTTTTACCACCCAGGAACAATCGTTTGCCAAAGGAGAATGTTGAGAACCAGTTTTTGGGACAGATCTGTAAGAAATATTGGCCAGAGAAAAGGGTAAGGGATACTGACAAAGTCATTCTGTACTGTTGGTCTGTTCATTTTCCTGAAAAGACTCCTGATTTTTATCATTGTTACCCTCTGACCATCTCCTTTTTTCATGCTTTTTGCCAGAAAAATGCAGGTTATCTAATTACAATAATGATCTGTGTTTTCTGATTTTCGTCCCATTCAACACATGGGCTTTCAGATGAGATCTAACCTTCGCACCATCTCTAAATCTTCATGGACCCAGGGATCTGACTCCTCCCCTATCCATAATTTCCTTAATTCCAACTTAATACCTCAGATTGAGTTTACCCCACCATACTGAAAATTTATAGAAATAATAACACATTCAAGGCTAATTACTAACTTGACAGGAAATATCAAGGAGTGGATCACAGTCTGATAAGACTGCTCACATTCAAGCAGCAAATGAGATCCATTCGGTCACCAGAAACCAACAGATGATAATTAGGAAGAGGAGTAGGAGGGAAGGAGGTTGAACAGTAAGAAAATCAGACAACACAGATCTATCATGATGGTAAGTACACAACTTTTGTATCTGATGTTGTCTATTTTCATCCAATTCAACACATGGGATGGATTTCCACGTTGTTTATACCTGGGTGGCATCAAGGAAAGGCATTACTTAGAATGGTGGAAGAAAAGGAGGAATATCATCTAGACTGAACATCCAATTTATAATGAGACACAAACTGTTGATCAGGTTGTAGAAGCATAAATATCATCAATGGGAAGTCTATTCGTAAAGGCTGTTGAAGTGGTAGAATTAGTTTTGGTCTTCAGTTGCAGGGATAGGCCCTTTTTAGTGTATACAAAACAAATACAATCTGATAACCATCTTGAAAGAGTAAGCTTGGAAACTGCTTTGCCCAATTTAGGTCTAGAAAAGGCACTGAACAATTTATCAGATTTCCTGAACTGTTTCGTTATATGAAGATAAATCCTGAACTGACGGTAGACATCCAACATATGCAGAATATATTTATCTTTGTTTGAGAATCTGGGAAAAAACAATGGTAGGTTCATTGACTGGTTTACATTTACTTTGGATGCCACCTTAGGAACAAAAAAAGTATTAATCTTTAGGGAAACTGTTTTTGTGGAAAAATCAGGTAAGTGGGTTTGCAAAAAAGGGCCTGGAACTCTGGAATTCATCTGGCAGGTGTAACAACCACAAGAAAAATTGTCTTCCACGAGAGGAACTTCAAATCTACTGATGCTGCTGGCTCAAAGGTAAACACTTGGAGCAAAACAGTAATATTCCATGGAGGTACTGGGTGTCTGATTAGCAGTCATAGGAGGAATGTTCTCCTCAAAAAGGCTTTATAGACTTTTAGTACTGCTATAGATGTGTCATTCTGAATTATGTGGAAATTTGAAATTTCAGCCATTTGCACTTTGATAGTGGAGAAACTGGAACCACTATGGAAAAGCTCAGACAGGAACTCCAGTATGGAAGGGATGGAAGCAGAAAATGGATATATTCCTTTCAACATAGCCCAGATGGAAAATCTTTTCCATTTGCTCCAATAAACCTTTTCTGTGGATTGTTTTTGGAAGGCTGAAATAATCTGAACAACCAATGCTGGAATCCTGGGATGTCTGGCAAAAGTCAGAACTAGAGGAACCAAGTGGTTAGATTCATGGATTTCTGGTTCAGAGGAGGCGATCTGGCTGGGTGGGTCAAGAGATTTGGATACTGCTCTAACATCCATGGGGATATACTAGCAGAGGCCACAGGGAAGGAAATCATGTTTGTCAAGAACAGAAGGGAGCAATAAGGATCACTCTGGTCTTGCACTTTCTTGCTTTCTGAATGAATTTATTCATTGATCACATCAGGGAGAATGCATAAAGGAGACCTGTGGGCCAACTGTGGATCACAGCATCCCTCAGTGACTGTCTCTATTGAGGGATAAGGGCAAAGTAAATGTTGCATTTGTTGTTCAGGTAGGAGGCATAAAGGCCACAGAAAAGTTGCCCCAAGCAATGGAAAATCAAAGTTGCCACTGTTGGACTGAGAGACCACTTGTGAGGCATTATGATAATTGTGCTCAATTTGTCTGTTAATACACTGGATGTCCCCAGGATATGAACTGCTATCAAAAGTTGGTGCAAAGACACCATTCACTGGCATACTCTCATAGCTTCATGACAAGGAGGGTATAAACAGGTTTCTTGCTGTTTGCTGATGTACCTGTCTACTGCCATGATGTCTGCCTGTATGGAAATTACACCTTTGGAGATATCCTAAAATGCTTGCAGTGCTAACAGGACTGCCCTTATCTCCAAGGCATTGATGTGAAGTTTGTCATCTAGATGTGACCAAGAACCTTGGACTATTCTCTTTTCAAAATGCCCTCCAACCCTAGGAGGGAGGCATCTATGGTTGCGACAGCCAATGGTGGATGTGTTTAAGGGACAACCACCCATCACTGGTGGAAATTTTATCCACTAGCTGATATCATCTCTGCATATTTGAGTAATGTGAATTCTGGTATGTAATGGGTGAATGTTTTGAGACCACTGCACAGAAGGAGTCCATTGGAATACTCTCATGTAAAACCTAACTAGTGGAACCAGTAAAATTGTGGAGGCTATTAGACCTAAACATCCTAGAATTAACCTTGCTGGGGTGAAGGATGCTGAAGTACTTGTGTATCTGTCAGATGCAGGGAGAGCACCCTGGAGTGAGGTAATTTGACAATTTGTAACACTGAGTTCAGGTGGCATCCAATGAATACTAATTGTTGTGTTGGGTCCTAGTGACATGGTTACATTTATTGTGATTCCCAGATTCTACAGTAGGTGGAGAAGAAGGTCCATTCATCAAGATATGAAAAAACTTGGATCCCTAGCAGAAGCAGACATACAGCAACCACTGCCATTATCTTGGTAAACACCCTGGGAATGTGGTGAGGTGGAAGGGCAGCTCTCTGAATTTGTAATTACTGGCTCCCAGTCAAAAATGGAGAAATCTTCTGGAATGCTTCTCTATCTTTATATGATAACATGAATCCTGGAGATCTATAGAGCATATCCAATTGTCCTTCCTCAGAAGAGGCAATATGAAGTGAATTGTGGCCATCTGGGATTTTGTCTGTTTTATGAACTGATTTAGATGACCCAGATCTAAATTAGTTATGAAGTCCCCTGTCTTCCTGGGTGCTAAAAAGAACCTTCAATACCTTCCAGACACTAACTGGTCTTTGGAGACTGGCTGAGTGACTCTTTTTTTCTAGCAGCTTGAAAACTTTGGGTGAAATATTGGGAACATTCTTCTTTTTTATTGGAGGAAAGGAAAAGGGAACTGAATAGCTTATGGAAATTATGTTTATCATCCAGAAATGTGTTATGTTTTGCCAGACATGTGGGTGCATGAACAAACACGTCTGACTACCTCCAGAGTACAGCAGCCAGGCAACCTTCAGGAGTACTGGTAGGCTTTCTCACTGAAGGGACCATAAAAACTCTGATTGTGCTGTACGGCTCTGTGTCTTGGGTGATGTCCATTAGAGTTACCTCATTGTCTGCCATGAGAAGGTTTGTCTACAGGAATGTCCTGATAAAAATGCTGTGATTTGCGGAACCACATATTTGTTCAACCCTTCTGATTTCTAGAGAAGATCCTCTTTAGGGTAGAAAAATGTATTTCCACTGCAGAAAGAATTTTACTATCTTGTTGGCTCCTGGATAGTGTGTCCTTTACCTCTGGCCCAAAAAGTGTGGACCCATCAAATGGGGCATTAATGCTTAAAGCTTTCTGCAAAGTCACAAATGTGCATCCAGGCATGTCACTGGATGGCAATGCTGCTGCCCGCTGTCCTTGTTGTACCATCAGCTCCGTTAGATAGCAGTTACATGGTAACATTTGAAATAGACTGAAGGGTAGTAAGCTGGAAGTCCACTGTGTTCTGAACATTCACAGGCAGGTTACCAGAGAGAGACTTGGAGAGCTTGTTTGTCAAGTCTCTCTGGAATCATGTTACATGAGCCAAATACTTCAGCACTCAGAGGGCAAAGGTCACTGAATCATATGTCTGTTTCCCAAACCTGTCCAACTCCCTAAACTCCCAGTTAGGGGGGTGGACAGAAGAACTTTCTTTCAATAATTCTTTCTTGTTGGCTGCTAGTACCACCATGGCATTTACTGGTGGACCTCTGCTCCTGTGCTTCCCATCCTTAGGTGCTGCCAAGATCCTATTTGGTTACTTTGGTATTGATTCTACCACATCTGAGTCCTTCCATACTCATTGAGCCACAAGGTCAATAAGTGTATCAATGAGCAGTACTACCCAGGATAAAGGTGAGCTGTAACCAAAGGGCTCCATGAGCGCAGTCTTGTCTGGTGAAGGGTTATCTGTGGACCATCACCATTTTATTTCATCAATTCGAGGATCTCACCAAAGGTGGTGCCTTCTGACAGGGATCTAGGGAAGCCTTTACCTTCATCCAAATCCATGTTTTCAATTAAAGACTCTAAGGATGAGTCTATGTGCTTCCATTTGCATGTGTGTTTCCTGTGAACCTGCACTGGCAGATGATCAGACAGCTGGAGTCAGTATGAGAACTCATGTAGTAAACAGCCTCAGAAGTCTGTGGTACTGACTATCCCTGTCATATAGAATGAAATGAAGAAGAAGCAGAATTCTCTTGAAGCTTGGGTGGAGCCAAGATGAGTGGTAATGCCTTTTCTTATGGCACACCCAAAACCCTCTCAAAAGCCTCCATGGCTAAAGCCGTAATCAGTCCTAAATAAGGTCTCCTCCTGTCCAAAGAAGAAGATAACCTTCCAGTATCAATAGTAGCTCCAAGCAGGAGAGATGGCATTAATAATGTCAGAGGTGACCCTTCCCCTTGAGTCCCAACACCAATGTTTTAGCTCTGAGACTCTTCCTGATGAGAATGCATCAGAGTTGAAAGAAATAGGGATGCAGTCAGAGTCAAAGTAGCATGAATTGTTGGCCCCAAAAAAAGGGGCACTGGAGCAGGCTGAATCCAGGATAGCTGGGTCTGAAGGATGGTACCGGAGAAGGGGGTGTTGGACCAGTACTCAGTATGCTCAGGGGTGATGACACTGGGAGAACCCCAAGCTGGATTTGCATTCCCAAGAACTTTCTCATCATTCTACTGACATCTTGCTTGGTAAAGCTTCTGAATGACAGAAGAGAAGAAACCACCAAGGGTGACCTTGAATATCCTTTGTCCTGTAATATTGGAGAGTGTAGTCTAGGACTCCCAGTTCCAGGGAGAATTGGAGCCAAGGACAGGAAGGTCGAGTCTGATGAACTGATAGATATGACCTCCTAAAAGTTTTTGGTATCCAGACTGACTGAAGCAGTGGGATCTGGAGACCTCTTCCTGTACTTTCTGAACTTTTCTTTTTCGCTCTTATCCTTTTCTAGGGTTTTCTTCTCACTTTTTTCTTTTTGCTTGTCTTTGTCCTTATTTTTGGCTTTGTACTGTTTCTTGGCTTTGGAGAAAGCAGCAGTGGATAAAGAGAAGGCAACTGAGAGAGAAGACCCTGTTTATGGAGGAAGAAGGCCTTTGACAATCAACTTTTCCCTGCACATTTGGACAGCCCTCGTGTGAAAAGAGGCAAAGGCTTCACAGTCTGTCTCAAGATGGGCAGTGCCCAAACAATAAAAACACAAAAAATGTGGATCCTAGATGGGGGATTCTGTGCCACATTCAGCACATTTATTAAGGCTCTGTCTGTCAGACATTCTAGAAAACATAATTGAAGGTATAGCCAACACTACAAACACAGCAAAATACTATCTAAAATTTACAGTTAAAGTACATCAAAAATTTTAGATAAGCCTATGTCTATATATAGAACAATCAATCACAAATCTAATAACTATTGCTAGTAGAAAGAATATGTGGTTTTGAAGAAAGCATGCAATCCAAAGGATAACTATCTATTCATATCTATCTATTTATAACCTATGCAATTTTTTTTATCAACTATAGCAGAAAAATAAAGATGGAGAGACAAGTCTCTCGGCAGGAGAGGAAACTGCAGGAAATACAATTCAAACAACAAAGGATGCACTTTTTGAAGGACAGTCCATGTAGAACATGTCTGATTCTTCACGCAGCAAATGAGATACGAGTACTAAGTTGGAGTGGAGGTAATTATGGTTAGGGAAGAAGTCAGAGCCCTGGATCCGTGAAACTTCAAAGATGGTGCTAAGGTCAGATATGATCAGATCCAACAACCCATGTGTTGACTCAGATGAAAAAACGACAACATCAGATAGACTGTTTTTGTTTATTTCACCTTTCTGTGTAAGAAGAAGGTCTTGTATTTGTATTGGGGTACATGAAATATCTTAGAAACTCCCTGAATTAATTTCTCTCTTTCACCATAATAATTTGAGAACCTGGGTAGCAGAAGAGCCAAACAATACCTCCTTATCTAAAGCTGAATCCAAATTTTCAGACTTTACTTTATCAGCAAACATTTAGTTACATACACAAGCATATCTTCTCAATGTTGTAGCAGTAGCATTGGCCCTGCACAATGATAGAAACTCTTCAAAGAATGTTTAGATACCTGAGAAATGGGAAAAGTAGTTTGATTCAAAAAAGAGTTTTCTTCAGGGGGAAGAGTAGAAGCCACTTCCCTCAGACTATCAATATGATATGACAAAGCATACATTTCCAAATATATGCCTGGTAATTCAGAATTCCGAAGGCTAAAGTGGAAAAAGAAAACACCCTCTTATCTATACAGTCAAACATTTTACCTCCTTTATCAGCAGATGAAGGGCTGTATTGAGGACAAATCTGTTGCCAGCATGAGGCATAGTTGAAATGGCCATTGTGTTGGACCAAAAGTGAGAGAAAAAATATTAACGTGTGGTATCTTATACAGCTTATTAACTTTTCTTTTTAGGGACTGTCAGCTGGATATTGGGAGGAGTACCGGCAGCATTCAACACATCCTCCAGGACTGGCAATACAGGAGGGGTGGGAAAGGAACGAGGTATATCTATTTCTAACATAATATCTCCTCATTTCAGGGGAACATCTATTTGTTCCCACAAAAAATACCTCATTCATTCTGACAATGGTCTGATTAAAAAAAATCCTCAACAAAAGGATAAGAATTTAAATAATTTCTTACAATCAGAGAGCTGGGCCTGGGAATCTGCAGGAGAAGAAGTCCCATCTCTATCAAATTCAGAATTATTGGACCCGGTTTCTTCAGGTGTAACTTTACAGATAATGCTTCCACGTAAAGACTTTTGCATACCAGGATTTATTGCCTGTAACACCTACCTAGCTAAGGTAAGAAACTTATCTTTTTAATGGTAATAACTTCATCAGAAGAACAATGTTTAATTATTTGTTTTTTCTTAATAGGGGTTCCAGTAGAAGAGGACCAATTCATAGGAGGGGCATATGCCCAGTATAATGGTGTCTTGTCCTGGCTACTCAGACAATAATCTTTCAGAGTATCAACCAGACCCAGAGAAGATGTTTTTTCTTTGCCCATATCAGACCCTGGAATAGTAGTAGATTATGTGTCTGAAAGTACTACAATAGAGGAAATCTGAGAAGTAAGCGTGTAGCTTGAGGAATAATCAACAGCCACTTCAGGTTCTCCCGCAATCAGCTGAGGCATAGAATG